>NW_027530001.1:3053136-3171948 GCF_008692635.1 Crocuta crocuta | reverse complement strand
CTACATCGTTAAGAATTAAAAATGTTTGCAGGGGCTTGGGTGGCTTAGTTGGTTGAGCATCTGACTTCAGCCCAAGTCATGATCTCACGGTTCCTGAGTTCAGGCCTCACATCTGGCTAGCTGCTGTCAGCCCAGAGCCTGCATTGGGCCATCTGTCCCGTCTCTCTCTGCCCCTCTCTTACTCACACTCCGTCTCAAAAACAAATAAAACATTAAAAAAAAGAAAGAGAGAGAGAGAGGCGCCTGTGTGACTCAGTCAGTTAAGCATCTGACTTTGGCTCAGGCCATGATCTTGCGGTCAGAGCCTGGAGCCTGCTTTGGATTCTGTGTCTCCCTCTCTCTCTGTCCCTCCCCTGCTTGCACTCTGTCTCTCTCTCAAAAATAAATAAATTTAAAAAAATTTTAAACACGAAATGTTTTCTAAAAATGTTAGCATTTGTAGGTATAGGTTTCTTAGCAACAGAGTTTTCACTCACTGCTAGCTCTTTTCCTGTATTATATGTAGGTAAATATAATACAACATGTAAAAGAATATATAATATAATTTATATAATATAAATAGATAATATATATTATATATGTGTATATGTATAGTTCATTTAATTAAAAAATTAAAAAATTTTTAATGTTTATTCTTCAGAGAGAGAGGGAATGTAAGTGGGGGAGGGGCAGAGAGAGAAAGAGTCTAAGGATCCTAAGGGATGCGCTGACAGCAGTGAGCCCACAGGGGGCTCAAAATCAGGAACTGTGAGATCATCACCCGAGCTGAAGTCATATGCTTAGCCAGCTGAGCCACCCAGGTGCCCCTTAGAAGATTGATTCTTTAAAAAAAAAAGTACTGTCACCTGGCAGGTGCTTCTTTTAGGGGTGCCTGGGTGGCTCAGTTGGTTGAACACCCAACTTTATCTCAGGTCATGACCTCACATTCATGGGTTCGAGTCCTGCATCTGGCTCTGTGCTGACAGCTTGGAACCTGGAGGCTGCTTCAGATTCTGTGTCTTCCTCTCTCTCTGCCCCTCCCCAACTCATGCTTGGTCTCTGTCCATCTCTCAAAAATGAATAAGCGTTAAAAAAATATTTTTTAACTTATTTATTTTTCATGAACAATGATCCTCGTTTGATGGTGTTGCACAGGGTAATGTGAACTAAAGGATATTGCATTGTGCCATCCTATAATTTTGTTCAAGAAAAATATATGTCCTCTCCACATCAAATCAGCCCCCCAACATTCTTTGGATTGAAAATTAGTGCATCCTTGGAACTAATTATATTAATTCTGTTAACTTTAACATTATTTTCATTATTTACATTGAAAATTTCATTTCTCCTTATTAGAAGAGGATTAATTCCCTTTAGCCCTTTGCTGATACTACTTATGCTTGAATAACAGTGCTTCTTATAACTCTTGTCTCTGAAGAACTTTAGAGATATAATTTATTAAAAAATTCTTTTTAATGTTTGATTTATTTCTGAGAGAGAGAGAGAGAGAGGGCCAGCATGAGCAGGGAAGAGTCAGAGAGAGAGAGACACACACACAGAATCTGAAACAGGCTCCAGGCTCTGAGCTGGCTGTCAGCACAGAGCCCGATGCAGGGCTCGAACCCATGAACCGTGAGATCATGAGCTGAGCCGAAGTTGGATTCTTAACCGACTGAGCAACCAGGCGCCCCTAGAGATATAATTTATTTATGGCACCCACACCGCTTCTCATTTTGCTGGTAATGTAATAGAAGCATAGAGCAGATAGGTGATCTGCAAAAACCATGGTGACAAAATTTGCATCCATGTCTGTCTGACTCTAGAGCTATGCTTTTTAGATCAGAATGCTTCCCAGGACCTAAAAAGTGGAAACAGACAGAAACCTAAGGTGATGCTTTACTCTCCAATCCTCAATCCCTTTGAATGAGAAAATGATGTTTGCATGCACTTATTCTTCTGAAGCCTATTCTTCTAAATACCTGCACTTCATGTTTGCATAAGCACAACACCTCCGCATCTTTAGTCCTACCTGGAGGTGGTGGAGACGTGGGCAAGCAGAAGTCTCAGGCTGAGAAAGCTGAAGGACGTGTCCAAGGACCCACAGCTCAAAAACAGAGCTCCAACTGGAATTAACTCCTTTAGACCACAGCACGGGCTCCTTTCTCTTCCTCACTCTGTCTCCTGGCGTGAAAGGAAGTCAGGGGAAGTCAGAAGAGACATTTATCCACAAAGTGAACGTCTCCTAATACCTCCACCCAATACATGGCCCTCAAATTGTGACATTTTCCACATGAACAACTTTGGCATCTCCTTCCTGAGAGGGCTGCCCATGGTGGCAAGAGGCTTTAAGATCACATTTCTCCAGGGGCACCTGGGTGGCTTAGTCAGTTAAGCGTCCGACTTTCACTTAGGTCATGATCTCGCGGTTCGTGGGTTCGAGCCCCGCGTCGGGCTCTGTGCTGACTGCCAGCTCGGAGCCTGGAGCCTATTTCAGAGTCTGTGTCTCCCTCTCTCTGACCCTCCCCTGCTCATGCTGTCTCTCTCTCTCCTAGAAATTAATAAAATATTAAAAAAAAAAATCACATTTCTCCTCACTTTGGAGACTGAAGAAGGTTCTGGCTTTGGGCTTGTACAGTAAAGAGAAAACCAGCAAAAAGTCCCCTCAGGGATCTCTGTCCTACTAGTGCACTCTTCAGGGCACCCTACAGGGGGCAGTTACTGAACACAGATCCTGTGAATGTTCACAGTTCCGGGAGTTGTTTTCCTCCAAATGACACTGTCAGTTTTACACTCTATTCTTGAATTAACTTGCCAGGGGAAGGTCAAGGCCACAGGAGCAACATACCAGGACTTCTAAAGTCCTTTCTTATAGAACTCTAGGCTCTTTAAATCTTTAAGATTTATCCTTATAAGCCCTGAAATTGATTGGTTTGTCAATGCACAGTCCCTCCCCCTTCCGATATAATGAGTATTTACACAGAAAGCGACAGGGTCATATCAGGGCAGGGGAAGAAGCACAAAAACTGTTGGTCTCTGGCACAACCTGTGAAGGGAAGCAGCAACTTGAAATAAAAACAAACTACTTCAAATCCTGAACTACACTTCCCGAGCTCATCTACATCCAGAGATAGTTTTTTAAAACTATGGTTATTATTCCTTTCTCCTCCTTTATTATGTTCATTACGATTTCCTAATCTTTTTTAGATTGATAAAGCTTTTGCTAGGTTTCCTAGTCCAGTAAGAACATGCACTCCTCCATTATCTAGGACTCAATTCAAAACTTATCTAAAACACCCCACCCAGTCCTTGGGAAATTCCAGAATAATTTCCTGCCCATGCTAGTTAATTAGTGAAGCACTGGCTTGGTCACTCAACGGAGCAGTTTCCAGTTGACTGAACCAGCTCAGTTGGATTTAAATGCCTTTGTGTCCCCCTGAATTGGCACACACTTCCTCTCTACCTAAGGAATAAAGTGTGAAGGGATAATACTATTCTCATCTAAGAGCACAACAGGTTGGAAGAGACAGTTCTGCAGCTTTAAGGATACAGACATGCAAACTAGTGTATATTCATTTTATGTATATGAGTATACATTAAGTGTGTGTATCTTCGTAGCTAGTTGTTAAAGTAACATTTCCTTTACCTCCAGAGAACCCAAAGCATAATTGCAGCTGTCTGCAGTGTCCTTGGAAAGGAGGGAAGGCAGGAATGAAGAAGGGCGGGAGGGACGGTGTTCCCTCAGGGGTCACTCAGGGAATCTGGCCCTGTGAACAGGAACGCCTACTGGTTAGACTTTGACTTGGAGGAAAACATACAAAACCCATACACACAGGCCTTGACTGCCTGAAGTCACTTAGAGTACGTTTGCCCAGAGTTCAGGAGCTTCCTTAATTTTAAGGAGCAATAATAAATCTTGCCTTGGTCTTTGTTGTGCTTAGAACAAAGCCAGCCTGGCAATCCTACTTCCAGGGTTTTGTGGGGAAAGAGCTCCAGAACCTTCCTACCAGAGCACACCACCACAAGCACATTATCACCATGTCTCTGGGAGGCCCAGAGTCCGTCACCAGGCAGAAAGGGAAACCAAACAACCTCTGTCTGGCCTCTGCACATCTGCCTGTCTATTTGGCACCCCTAGCTAGGAAAGGCAAAGGCCTTAAGGAAAATTCACCAGTGGAGGCCTTGGAGGTCCCAGCATTTAAGAAAATCTACTAGCGCTGCCTGGCTGGCTCAGTCAGGAGAGCATGTGACTCTTGACCTTGAGGCCATGAGTTTAAGCCCGGCATTGGGTGTTGCGATCACTTAAAAAAAAAAAAGAAAGAAAGAAAAAGAAAAAGAAAAGAAAATCTGCTGCGATATTTAGTGGACAGGCCTGACATTTTTCTTTCCTTTTGTATGTCAGCCTTAGATCCTCAGAACCTCTGTTCAGCAGAGAACATTCCAGGTGCCTGCTGCTCAGTATAAAGCTAGTCTGATCTGAGAGCTCCGCTCCCTTACAGAGGTAAGTAAGAGAGTGGCAGCTGTAACCCGGAAAAGAATTGACTAACTCTTCCCTCAACCTACCTTAGCAAATGGGGGAAAGAGTTGTCTTCTTTTAATTTGATGCTTTGCCTGTCCTATCAGGATTTGGCTTACCTTATTGTGTGTGTGTGTCATGGAGAGTCTCAATAATAAGGATTTGGCTCTGTTTCTTTTATTTTTTTTTAAATGTTTTATTATTATTTATTTTTGAGAGAGAGAGGGAGAGCATGAGTTGGGGAGGGGCAGAGAGAGAGGGGGACACAGAACCCGAAATAGGCTCCAGGCTCTGAGCTGTCAGCACAGAGCCCGACGCAGGGCTTGAACCCACAAACCGTGAGATTATGAGCTGAGCTGAAGTCACATGCTTAACCAACTGAGCCACCCAGGTGCCCCAACTTGGCTCTGTTTAAAAGGTGATATTCTTGGGGTGCCTGGGTGGCTCAGTCAGTTAAACGTCTGACTTTGGCTCAGGTCACGATCTTGTGGTTCATGAGTTCAAACCCCACATCAGGCTCTGTGCTGACAGCTCAAAGCCTGGAGCCTGCTTTGGGTTCTATGTCTCCCTCTCTCTCTGCCCCTCCCTGACTCATGTGCTGTTTATCTCTGTCTCGATAATAAATAAACATAAAAAAAAAATTTAAAGGTGATGTTCTTAACCCCCAAGGTACTCTCTGGAGAATGATTACTATTTCAAAGAAATAAAAGTGCACTGGGGAAAATAAAAATGTATATTTCATTTGTAAAGAAGAAATGAAGAATACATTTTTCTGTTTTTTACTTTAGAAAGTGACTGGACTGTATCTTTGCAAAAAGTAAACACAGGAAAAACTTATTTTCCTTATGCTAAGACCTATATTCGTTTTCTGTGTTTTCTCTTTCTTCTTCCTTGCTTTACTCATGTCCTCTTCTCATGTCCATTCTCTCAAATTTTACCTATTTCTGGGGGTGCCTGGCTGGCTCAGTTGATAGAGCATCTGACGCTTGATTTCAGCCCAGGTCATCATCGCAGGGTTGTAAGATTGAGCCCTATGTTGGGCTCCACATTGAGCATGGAGCCTGCTTAGGATTCTCTCTCTGTCTCCGCTCTGCCCCTCTCCCCTGCTTGTACTCTCTCTCTATTTCTCTCTCTCTGAAAAAAATTATTAAAATAAAATAAACTTTCCTTTTCTGAAGATAGACTCAGGAGAAGAAAAAAAAAGGGAAACAAGCTAGATGTGTGCTGATACTCAATCAGACTTCCAGAATGTATTTCATGGTGGTAAAAATGTAGAAAGATGTAAATCTGAGCATACCTAGATTGGCTGGCAAAATTTCCCTTAAATATTCTCAGTTTAGTCTGAGAGAGATCATTGTACTAAAAGATTCAGATCTCAGAAGGAAAAAAAATGCCCGTAATACTATTTCATGCTGAATTCACTAATGCCTTCCTCCGGTTTAAAGAAAACAAGGTGCTTAGATGAGATGCTTTCTTTCACTGCCTCTGAGTGTGGGGAAGAGTAGCTGTGTGAGTGTGAGTGTGAGTGTGTGTTTCTTCACTACAAGCTTCCTTGGCAAAGCTTGAGAGGAAACCTGATTTCCCAGAATTAGCCACCCTTAAAAGCATTGTTAAGTTTCCTTTTACTTAGCTCTTTTACTTTTGCTTTACTCAAAATGGAATCATAAAAAGTTAGAGCTAAAAGGATCCTAGCCTTTTCTTCTTACGAGTACAGACAATTAGGACTAGTGGCTTGCTCAAAGCCTTTCCAAGCATCCCATAGTACTCTTTTTTTTAACGTCTTTCTTCTGGTTTTATACTTTAAGTAAAAATACACGCGGCGCCTGGGTGGCTTAGTCGGTTAAGCGTCCGACTTTCGCTTAGGTCATGATCTCACGGTTTGTGGGTTCGAGCCCCGCGTCGGGCTATGTGCTGACTGCCACCTCAGAGCCTGGAGCCTGTTTCAGAGTCTGTATCTCCCTCTCTCTCTGACCCTCCCCTGCTCACGCTGTCTCTCTCTCTCCTAGAAATAAGTAAAAAATATTTTAAAAATACACATTATTCTATTATGTGATCAAATTTTAGATTCACAACTACACTTGAAGCCGCCCCAATTACATTAAGCAAGAGACCCATCCATGGACAAAAAACGCATTCAAAGTACAATTTAGGGCAATTAGACATGTTGCTCCAAATATTTAATAAATGGCAGCACACAGGCACTAAGCCATTGATGTGGATAGTAGCTGTAAACTCCTGCGTTGGCTGAGATGAGCACGGCAGAGAGTTCACTTCCTGGGGGGTGTACTACGTTAGTCTATTTCCAGTTGGTGTGGGTTCTGAGGCCTGGGGGTTTCACCGGACTTGCATTTTTGCAGGGCTTTGATTTCTTGGGTAATAGGTTTGGGGTTTCTCTGGTAGCGTATTTCCTTTAAAGTCTATTAGCCTCTACATTTATTCAACTCCACAGGTGCTGACTAGTTGTGGTTCTTGAATCAAGCGCTAAATCTGAGATATTCTGTCACATGGCAACATGTTCTAATAATGCTTCACCCATTCTGTAAATTTTCAGCATTCAGAGAGACAGTGGACCTTTTGATGGTGAAAAACTATAGCTCGGGTTAGAGAAGAACAGTTCACCTTCCCCTTGTCCCAAGTTACATGTCACAGAGTGGTTTTTACAGTGGAGGAGATTGTCAACTTTGCCAATTAAAAAAAGCCCAAAAGCATGTGTTAGGGGCTGTCCAGTTCTCAATCTTATATCCAACCACACTTCCTCTTGTTGCTTCCTTTGCCTTTAGCTTTGTGCAGGGATTCTAGCTTCTAACTGCAAAACTCAAGTCCATCTGCCATTCAACCATTTAGAATTTATGGCCATAGGAAAAATGTATTCTTCTTATCCTTCCTGCCTGCTTCTCAGGCAGGCCACATTTTTTTTTAATAATGTATTTTTTTAATGTTTTATTTTATTCCTGAGAGGGAGAGACTCTCAGAGTGAACAGGGGAGGGTCAGAGAGAGAGAGGGAGACACAGAATCTGAAGCAGGCTCCAGACTCTGAGCTAGCTGTCAGCATAGAGTCAGGCAGACCACATTTAATAGAAACTTGTTGCTTGTACAGGCACCTGGATGGTTCACTCGTTTGAGTGCCCAGCTTTGGCTCAGGCCATGAACTCATGGGTCATGAGTTCAAGCCCCACATCGGGCTCTCTGCTGTCAGTCCAGAGCCTGCTTCGGATCCTCTGTCTCCCTCTCTGTGACCTTCTCCCATTTGCACTCTCTCAAAAATAAATAAAACATTTAAAAAAACAAAAAAGAAACTTGTCATTTGTATAACTTTACAGAAGTTTGTAGAAAGTAGTCAATACAACCTTAATTTCCTGATGTCTTTCCACCAACCCCTCTCCCCCCAACACACACACATAGCACAAATCAAGGCTTGGTACAAGGATATATTCTGATTTTATTAAAAAAAAAAAAGCAAACAAGCAGAGGAAAAATATTTGCAAAAGGCATATCTGATAAAGCGTTGTTATCCAAAATTTACAAAGAACTCTTTAGTCAACACAAGAAAACAAACAACCTGTTGGAAAATGGGTAAAGACCTTAGGTGACACCTCAGCAAAGAAGGTAGACAGAAATAAGCATATGAAAAGCCGTCCAACAGCACTTCAGGGAATTGCAAATTAAAATAACAGTGAGATACCACTACCAAAATCCAAAACCCCCGAGAAGACCAAATGATGGTGAGGATGTGGAACAATTGGAACTCTCATTCATTGCTGGTAGGATCGCAAAGTGGAATGGCTGGCCGCTTTGGAAGACAGCGTGGCATTCCTCACAAAGCTAAATACACTGACCATATGATCTAGCAATCATTCCTCTTAGTATCAACCCAAATGAATTAAAAATTTATGTTCACACAAAATCCTGCACACAGATGTTTACAGCAGCTTAATTCATAATCACCAATTGAAGCAACCAAGATGACCTTCAGGAGGTGAATGGATGGATAAATTAAATGGTACATCCAGGCGAGGGAGTAGCATTCAAGTATTAAAAAGAAATGAGCTTCAAGCCATGAAAAGACATAGAAGAAACTTAAACACATATTGCTAAGTGAAGGAAGCTAATTGGAAAAGGCAGTCATCTTAATGCAGGATTCTAATTATATGATTTTCTGGAAAGGCAAAACAGTAGAGACAGTAAAAAAGTAGTTGCCATGGGTTGGCCGGAGTGAAGGAGGAATAGGGGAGTACAGAGGGTTTTAGGGGTAGGGAAACTATTCTGTATGATACAGTACCAGTGGATAGATGTCATTACACATTTGCCAAAATCCAAACAAAACTGTTGCTTTGTGACAGAATGAACTCTAGGGTAAAATATGGATTTGGGGTAATAAGGATGTGCCAATATAGGTTTGTCAATTATAACAAATGAATACCCTGGTATAGGATATGGATAGCGGGGAAAATTGTGCGTGTATGGGGACAGGGGGTGTATCTCTCTACTTTCTGCTCAATTTTGTTGTGAACCTAAAACTTCTTTAAAAAATAAAGTCTACTTAAAAGAATGGCAATAGTTTAACTAGCTGTTTTGCTATCACCTCTCAGGGATCATTCCTTCTTATCGAGGATAGGAGAGTTTTCACTGCCCTGTGATACTTGTTGTCTTGCAAAGTCCATAAATTAGGGTCTGTTTCATGTAAAACCTCATTTCCATAGACTATTTTTTAGAGTAAAAAAATTTGAATTCAGAAATATAACTCAAACTGGCTCAATAAAACATGAGAATGTATTGACTATGGAAATGAAAAGTATAGGAATCAGACTGGATTTGGGGGTAACTAAAAACCAAGTATGTAAAAGATGCAGTCAGACCTCTCTCTGTCTCTTTTTCTTCACTCCCAACCCCATGTTGACCTCAGTCTCATGAGGCCTGGCTCTCTCCATGTGGGAGCCGTATGGATTCCAACATCTCCAGACTCATATTTCACTGGTTAAGCAACACTTAGAAGAAGGAATGATCCTTTCTCAGCAAATTCAAGCTGCTAACTCACTGGATAGACGATAGCCACTTGCCTATGGCTGAAACAACTGTAAATATTTTTTTTTTCTAGGAGAGAGAGAGAGAGAAAGCGTGAGCAGGGGAGGGTCAGAGAGAGAGGGAGATACAGACTCTGAAATTGGCTCCAGGCTCTGAGCTGGCAGTCAGCACAGAGCCCGACGCGGAGCTCGAACCCACGAACTGGGAGACCATGACCTAAGCGAAAGTCGGACGCTTAACCGACTAAGCCACCCAGGCGCCCCTGAAACAACTTTAGTCTGTTGTTTCCAAAAGTTCGTGCAGATGTCACTGGTACTATATGCTATGATTTTACATAGTAAGTAAACACTTATTTTAATTTAAATAATTTTGTTAATTTTCACGTGTTTTAAAAAATAACTCTTCTCTCAAATTTTCTGTTTTGCTTTGGATGAGGCTAAAATAGAAAGAAAGGCAGTAATTCACTTTTCATGGCTAGGATGTGTTTCACTTACGATGTTCAGGCATGTTTGTGAATGTTTTAAACCTTTGGCAATCTAAATCATCCACCAAGACTTCACCTCTTCCGTGTAGGCAAAGTGTTACACAGGCAGAAAAATCTAGTGACTACTGTATACTGAGGGGAAAAGTTTGGGGTAATTTAAGTCCTTCTAAGATTCTGGAAGAATCCATTTCATGTGATTGTTCATATGGCAGCTTTTTTTTTTTATTGTTTATTTATTTTTGATAGAGTGCAAGTGGGGGAGGGGCAGAGAGGAAGACAAAGGATCTGAAGTGGGCTCTGCACTGACTGCAGTGAGCCCAATGTGGGGGAGATGTGGGGTCTCACTCATGGGAGACTATGATATGAGCTGAAGTTGGGAGCTCAACCAGCTGAGCCACCCCCATAAGGCAGCTTCTGAAATGAAGTCATATACCCAAAATGGTATTTGATGGTTTCACATTCATTATTATTGTTGATAAATGACAGACTTACTCTTATGGAATGTGAAACTTATTCATAGTATCAGTCTGGGAGCATTTAGGGGAGTTTGAATTAATGAGTTATAAACGCCCTTGAGTGTAACTGAAATCTTTACCCCACATGTGAAGAAAACAGTTGTCGTTGTAGTATAAAGCAAAAGTCAGTTACATGCCTGGCCCATCCACAATAAAGCTCTTTGTCAATCAAAATTATGTAACCGATTTTGTTCCTTCTGATTTGTTTTTATGCAGTTTGATTTCCAAGAGGAAGCAACCTTCCTTTTTAAGTTTAATTCAAATTCTATTCCAGGAACAAACAGGAGCTGTTTGTTTTTACGTTTTTTTTAAGGTCTCACGTTTGTTCCTCTGTGCTTTTGCTATGAGAACTAACACAAGGAGGAAGAAGGTTGTTATGTTTGTTTTTCCATTCGTGTGTGAATTCTTTCTAAAAGTCCTTCAGATAACAGAGTATGTAATTACAATGTAATTTTCATTTACTTGCAATAATAAAAATTTATGAGAATTCCTCTACCATAAAAATATAAAACTCTCATTGCTTTCTCTTTATGATTATTTTACATGATGGTCAACATACCAAACCACATCATCTGTATGATCATTGTTTCTTTTTATTCATTTTGTCACACTTTTGGTTCTTTATATATATATATATTTTAATTTTTTAATGCTTATTTTTGAGAGAGAGACAGAGAGACAGAGACAGAGCATGAATGGGGGATGGGCAGAAAGAGAGGGAGACACAGAATCTGAAGAGGCCTCCAGGCTCTGAGATGTCAGCACAGAGCCAGATATGGGGCTTGAACTCACAAACTACAAGATCATGACCTGAGCCGACCTGTGTATTAAAAAATAACTGACCTGGACGCTTAACCAACTGAGCCACCCAAATGCCCTAGATTCTTCTTATATTTATTGAAACTTGGACATGAAAGACCTCTTTAAATCTCACAATTGGGGCGCCTGGGTGGCTTAGTCGGTTAAGCGTCCAACTTTCACTTAGGTCATGATCTCGTGGTTCATGGGTTCGAGCCCCGCGTTGGGCTCTGTGCTGACTGCCACCTCAGAGCCTGGAGCCTGTTTCAGAGTCTGTATCTCCCTCTCTCTCTGACCCTCCCCTGCTCATGCTGTCTCTCTCTCTCTCTCCTAGAAATAAATAAAACATTAAAAAAAATTTTTTTTTAATCTCACAATCAAGGCAAAGCAAAACTGAGGATATATCTCAACAATGGTCAAAAGAGAAACAGAAAAGAACTGAAAATTAAAAACGAGCACATGCAAATCAAGGAAAGAAAGGAAATGGATATTCACTGAGTAGTTTATTACACAGGTAATTATATAGTAATCACAAGTAGGATGTTATTTCTAAATATATACATGTATTTATGAATATATATATATAAACATATTTCTTTTAAAGTAATTTCAAGGTTAAATAACTTTCTCAAGTTCATTCATACCTTGTATGAGGTATTCTGTTTGCTCCAAAGTAGCCCCTTCACCATTCAGCCTCAGGAAGAACAATCTTGGAGGCAAATTAGCCCACCTCATTTAAAACTCTTTGGAATATCTTTTGTGCATTCTATGCATTCTAATTTATTCTGCCTCATCAGAAGGTGATTTCTCTAGTAAAACAGATTGGAGGCCCGAAGAATCATTATTTGGCTAACCTGCTTCTTAAGAGCAGGAAGAGTGAAAGGTCTTGCTTAATAGTCAGAGAGCAGGCATCCTGGGAACCCTGAAGTATAACGCAAAGGGTAGTGGGAGCAGCTCACAGAGCTGTAAAGGGCCATGCAAATATCATTATCCATTTATAATTTGCTCCTGTCCAAGCACCCTCTAAGTGACAAGTTGTGAAATTCAGCATTAACAAGCTGCGGGTAAGGAAGGGGATTTTTGAGACCTCTTATTTTTAAGTAGAGAGTAAAGAGCAACAGCTAGTTGACATGATCTAGTGGAGCAAGGCCTGAAGCAGAAGGGCCGTAGGAACAAGGGGCAGCCAGTGGGCCAGGAAACAAAGAGCGGCTGTTTAAACCCACATGTGGCCTTATTGCCAGTCCTGGGAGACACATGGATCTACCACGCTTTGCCCTTAGGATAATAAAATCAGTAACAGCAATGTGAATAATACTTTATCATAGGAGTTTTAGATTATTTCATGGTCTCAAAACAACACTGCAAGGATAGTATCAGCATTTTAGGTTTTTTTTTTTAAATGTTTATTTATTTGAGAGAGAGAGACAGAGAGAGAGAGAGAGAGAGCATGAGCAGGGTAGGGGCAGAGAGAGAGGGAGATACAGAATCCAAAGCAGGCTCCAAACTCTGAACTGTCAGTAAAGAGCCCAATGCAGGGCTCAAACGCACGAACCATGAGACCCTGAGTCGAAGTTGGAGGCTCAACCACTGGGCCCTCCAGGCGCCCCTAGTATCAGCATTTTATAGTGAGGTTCGGTGAAGTTCAGAAATGCAAAGCCACCCAGCAAAAATTGGGGCCAAATTGGATCCCACCCAGGTCCCAGACTATTTGACTCCAAAGTCTCTGCTCTTTGCACAACTCTGCAAAGCAGAACACACATATGAAATGTGTACTCTTTTACTTAGTACATAATAGAGCACTTAGTAAATTTTAGTTCTCTTCTTCCAGCCTATGAGCTGCCTATTGGAAAGAACTCCTGGCCTTGTTTTACTCTTGGGTCTGATTGCAAGCCATGTATATTAGTATCTTACTGCTGCTACAAATTTAATGGTTTAAAACAACACAAATTTATTATATTACATTTCTGAACATTTCAGGGGTTCAAAAACAATCTCAGTGGCTTAAAATCCTTAAAATCAAGATGGTGGCAGGACTGGTTCCTTCTTGAGGCTGTTAGAGAGAATCTGTTGCCTTCTCCAGCTTCTAGAGGCTGCCTGCATCCCTTGGCTTGTGGCCTCACGTTGCATCTCCTTATTCTCCCTCTGCTTCTGTCATCACAGCATCATGCCTCACACCCTCCTGCCTCTCCCATGTTAAATCCTGTGACTGCACTGGGCCCACTTGGGTAATCCAGGATATTCTCCTTACCTCAAGATCCTTCATTTATTCCCATCTTCAAAGTCCCCTTTGCCGTGTGAAGTAATATAGTCACAGTTTTGGGAAATTAGAACATGAACATCTTTGAGGGGCCATTATTTAGTGCATCACACCATCACTTTATCCTTCACCTTTCACTGGTTGATCAGGAGAGATCATACAGATAGATCAGGATAGAATATAATATGAGTGGAGTCAAGGCTAAAAATCTGGTAAGGTCACCCAGGGAAGACACTAGTGCATGATCTGAGGTCACTGAGAGCAGAAAACATACATACCAAGTTCAAGCGGTACATCGTTGAATAGCAAGAGAAGAGAAAGGATGCACGAGATCCAGCCCCTTGCAATGTGCCAGCCCCCCAGGGCCAGCTAGTTCACATTGTAGGTAAAGACTTGCCTCCAACCCCACCCCTGTGGGGTCTGACACACAGAAAGTAGGAGGTGTGCCTGAGGCACTGACACAGTCAGATAAGCAGAACAGAGGAATACACTTTGAGCCTGAGAGCTACTCCCACGCAGGGCAATAAGCCCAGTGCAGGTACGTGGGCTCCCTATCTCTTGGCAAGAATGTATTCCAGGCCCAAAGCCCATTCTTACATGGCTAAGTGGGGGCCAAAAGACTGCATGCACCACACTGTCCTTTCCAACATTTTTTGCCTTTCTCCCACCATCTCCTATCTCTGGTTTGGGAGCTGTAACCAAGAAATATAGGAATAGCTTCAATTCTTACCCCACCCTAGAATCCAGTTACAATTCTCAGATATTTGTTTTTTGGAAGAACACTATCCCAAGTGTTCCTCTTCTTCCTTTGCCCTGCTCTTAACCACCAGGATTCCTAAGGGCTTCACTGTATGCATCTTCCCAGATAGACATCTCCAGCCCAGAGTCCCCAGAACCACCACACATTCAGACAGTGAACTACATAACACTGGGCCGGGGGCGGGGGTTGGGGGGAAGGATGGGCATTCATATAGTAGCTATTGTAGATTTGTATATGTTTTACATCAATTTTCCAACAGACAAAAATGCCTTGAGAAAAGAATTCCTCTTTCTAATCTGCACAATGGTGTGATACCAGCAAGCAGTGGCCCTGCCTTCCATTTTCACCAGATTTTTGCAATTTGTCTTCGTCTTGGAAGATTTGGAGCAATTCCTACCAAAATTCAGCAGCAGTGATTGCAGGATGAGGAACAATGATAAGCTAAAGCCTTGCTTATGTTTTTGGCTTCCTTTTTACCCTCCAGGACTGCCTTAGCTGGGCTCTAATCTTGCACTGTATTGAGTTCATAAAGATCTGTCATCTAAAGGAGGGAAGAAAAATTGGGCTCTTTCTCTGCCCATCTATCTGTCTAGATCTGTGTTAGTTCACATCACACATTTTCGGTAAGATCTGTAAAAAGAATGGTGCCCAGCTTGCATCCCTAGGCAAAACCTACCTACTATGGACACACCAGTGTGCACATTGGAAAGGAGCCCCATCTCTGCTCATGTGTGCTGGATCATTATGGTCACCATCTGTGAAATACTTTAAAATTTGGAACAGATAAAGAAAAATGACTTCAAAAGGTAGTTTGTTTTTTTTTCATTTGGGGTGCCTCAGTTGGTTTTTTTCCCTTTGGGTGGCTCAATTGATTAAGCATCCAGCTCTTGATTTTGGCTCAGGTCATGATCTCTTGGTTCATGAGATCAAGTCCTGTGGAGGGCTCTGCACTGACTGTGGAGCATACCTGGAATTCTCTCTCTTCTCTTCTCTCTCTCTGCCTCTTCCCTGTTTGCACGCTTTCTCTCTGCCTCTCAAAATAAATAAATAAATAAATAAACATTTTTAAAGGTAGTTTTTTGATAGATCATGAAATATCTAAGGAAAATTATGAAAAATGCTATTCTCACCTAGATAGATTTATAGTGTGCGTGTGTGTGCATGCGTGCGTAGGAGAGATACGACTTACTACCAAATACCCAAGACCATAGTGAAGACTTTGAGAAAAAACCTCAGTGGGTATCTCCCCAACTACCTATAGAATCCCTCTGGAACATGGCTCTCAAGACTGCACTCTGGTCTCCACTCCACTCCTTCCTTGACAGGAGCATAAATCTCCTATTCATTAAGCTTTTTCCTCCTCTGCCTCATAAATCCCCTAGACCCTTCCTGAACTGAATTTTCAAGAGTTTCTCAGTTAACCATCCAATGATGCCAGAATACCATCCACCAGGTTGCCTCATAATAAGAGTGAGCCTTTGAGATATTATCTCTAAACTCCCAAAACTCTTAGTTAGGAAGACCCAATCTTAGAAATAATGGACTCACTATCTGGAACACTTTATCTCCACAGTTGGAAATTCGAAATGGTCAGCATGAAGTAGCTGTGTCCTGGGGCACCTGGGTGGCCCATTTGGCAAAGCGCCCGACTTCACTCAGGTCATGATCTTGCAGTTTGTGAGTTCGAGTCCAGCGTGGGGCTCTGTGCAGATAGCTCGGAGCCTGGAGGCTGATTTGGATTCTGTGTTTTCCATTCTCTCTGCCCCTCCCCTGCTCACACTCTGTCTCTGTCCTTCTCAAAGATAAACAAACATTAAAAAAAAAAAAGTAGTTTTATCCTCAGAGTAAGCCTAGATTGTAAACAGGAGAAAACAGAGCAATTGCTTGTATCCGAAAATTTGAATCTAACAAGAAGCATCGATTCTGAAATGTAAATAAGTACACCTGGAAGCAATTTTGCCTTTAGATGTGAAGTAATCCTTGTTTTACAGATTCAAAAAATTTTCCACAGGAACTTAGACGCAATATTAACATACTTTATGATTACTGAAGAGTAAAAGGCAGAATTGGTGGCCCAGCTTGAACTCATGCATTTGAATCTCGCACATACCATTCATGCAGTAACTGCTGAGGAATCAAAGGGTGACTTAAATGAAACTCAGACACAGAACTTTGGAGACCCAGTAGCTGACTTTCCCCTCCATTCTCTTAAGCAACTTTTGTTCTCCTCTGAAAACAACCTAAAAGCTTCTAAAATCCGAGACTGGTCACCCAAAAGACTATTAACAACCTCATATTGAAAAGGAACAGAAACAACCATACATTAGATAAGAGTTTCTATAACACATAGAAATGAGGAATTGTGAGTGGCTTTAGACCAAAGTAAGTTGATTATACGTCCATAGTGAGATGCAACCCAAGGACAGAAGTAACTGAAAGGAAAACCCTGAACTTTAGCCTCTTATCTTATTGTTTGCATTAATAGTGTGGCTGCTTGGGAGTTATTTTCTTTCTATTGTTAGGTAAAGCAAGCAGTAATATTTTGTTTAAAAAAATCAAGATTTTTCATCATAAGAGAAATGGAGGTACAATTATGGAAAAAAATTTCAGTAAGAACACAGTGTTAGCACTGACTTCGAAATATCATTATAAATCCATGCCTTGAGAGAGAAAAAAATAGGTCTTTTCTGGGACTACCCACTAAAATTGTTTTATTAACAATGACATCCCAAAGGGGCCATGCTTAGTATGTATGCTTAACACCATAATATGGCTTATATTACCATCTTTCCACAAAAACAAACCAGGACTCCTTGGAAAAATAGCCAATTCCATATCTGGGCCTAGGAAGGTACAAGAGGCAGAAGAGAGGAAAGGTTTCACAAATTAATCTGCATAGGTGCTTTAAAAAACTTTTTTTTTCCATTTTGATGGAATTTCAGTCTTGCAAAGAAGTTGCAGGATTACTACAAAGATTCCTGAATGCTTTTCATCCAGATTTTGTGAATGTTAACATTTTAGTGACTTTTTTTTTTTATCTTTGTCAGTACATACAATAATTTGAAAATAAATTGCAGGCATTATACCCTTTACTGCTAAATGCTTTAGTACATTCTTTTGGATAATCACACAAAAATTAACATTTAATTATTAACAGGAAATTAATACTGATACAATTCTATAATCTAACACACAGATCTTAATTCAGATAGGGCTGGTTATTCCAATAATGTTCTTTATAAAAAATGAAATCCTTGGGTCATGCGTTGCTTTAAATTATCATGTCTCTTAAGTCTCCATTGATCTGAGAGAGTTTCTCAGATTTTCTGAGTTTTAGGACATCACCGTTTTTATTTTTATGTTTTTTCAAATTTTTATTTAAATTCTAGTTAGTTAACATACAGTGTAATATTTGTTTCAGGAGTAGAATTTGGTGATTTCTCACTAACTTATAACACCCAGCGCTCATCCCAACAAGTATCCTCCTTAAAACCCATCACCTATTAAGCCCACCCCTCACCCACCTTCCCTCCAGCAATGCTCAGTTTATTCTCTACAGTTAAGAATCTGAGGGCATCACCATTTTTATTTTTATTTTTTTACAAATAGTTTTTTGTCAAGTTGGTTTCCATATAACATCCAGTGCTCATCCCCACAAGTGCCCTCCTCCATGCCCATCACCCCCCTGCCCCCCCACACCCATCAGTCCTCAGTTTGTTCTCAGCATTCAAGAGTCTCTCATGGTTTGCCTCTCTCCCCCTCCCCCACTATTTTCCCCCTCTTCTCCCCCTTGTTCCTCCGTCAAGTTCCTCCTAATCCTCCTATACGTGCAAACATATGATATTTGTCCTTCTCTGCCTGACTTATTTCGCTCAGCATAACACCCTCAAGGTCCATCCATGTTGCTACACATGGCCAGATTTCATTGTTTCTCATTGCCATGTAGTATTCCATGGTATAGATAAACCACATCTTCTTGATCCATTCGTCCGTTGATGGACACTTAGGCTCTTTCCATGTTTTGGCTATTGTGGAGAGTGCTGCTATGAACATTGGGGTACATGTGCTCCTATGCCTCAGCATTTCTGTATCCCTTGGGTAAATTCCTAGCAGTGCTATTGCTGGGTCATAGGGGAGTTCTATTGTTAATTTCCTGAGGAACCTCCACACTGTTTTCCAGAGGGGCTGTACCAGTTTACATTCCCACCAACAGTGTAGGAGGGTGCCCGTTTCTCCACATCCTCGCCAGCATCTAGAGTTCTCTGATTTGCTCATTTTAGCCACTCTGACTGGCGTGAGGTGGTATCTCAGTGTGGTTTTGATTTGTATTTCCCTGATGAGGAGGGATGCTGAGCATCGTTTCATGTGTCTGTTGGCCATCTGGATGTCCTCTTTGGAGAAGTGTCTGTTCATATCTTCAGGGCATCACCATTTTTAAAGCATATCAGGTTATTTTGTGGACTGTGTGTCAGCTTGGGGTAGTCTGATGTTGCCTCACCATTAGATTATTTGTCTTTGGCAAGAATGTGACTCAAGAGTTGCTATGTTCTTAATGTGTCATACCAGAAGGCACATGATGTTGATTTGTCCCTTGTTGGTGATGTCAACTTTGGCCAGTTGGTTAAAGTGGTATGGTAGAAGTTCATTTCCGTATATTTTTTCATTACATTTTAGTTTGCTTTGTTGAGGCTTACAAAGAAGAGAATTAATTCTTTTTTGTTAGGGAACTAGAAGTAAAAAATTAGAAAGTATTCCAGCAGAGATTACATACGAAAAAATATTATATGAACTGAAAAAGCACTTAAGTGAATATAAAGGATTGTTATTATTTTTAGCAATTATTCCGCTTTTAACATTTCCCAGGAAAAATGATCTAATATGTAAAAAGCTAAGCCTCTCAGCTTTTTTCATCAGAATTTTGTCAGAGGAAACAATCACATGAAAGCAGCATCAATCCAGAGTCAAGTACTTAGAACTCCTGATGAAGAATAATCTGTTTTTCTCAAAGTCTTATGATCTTAGTTTATTCAGCTACCCCTTAGTTAAATTACTTGAGTCGCTAAATTTAAGATTTTTCATTCCATGAGAGAGAGGAAGAGACAGAGAGACCACCGAAGTTTCAGAATAGCTGGGGAACAAACAGATATAAAATGCAATGCACTTGGCATAACGCATAATGCTTGGCAAAGTTCATGTAAAAAAGAAGACAAGTTATTGTGAACGTGGTCCCATCAGTATTCGCTGAGGATTCCCCATAAGGTAGGTAGGATAAGTATTTGTTATTATCACCATTTTAGATGTAGTCACTCTCTGCAAGATTACATACATCAAGACAGGTGTGGGGCTGGTACCTGCTTTTGGTTACTATTTATTGCTCTTTCTTCTTCAGGTGCCCATAACCTTGCGTTCTTTGCACGAAGAACTCATTTTACATTTGAATGTATACACAGTTTTGTTTATATTTCTTAGAGATTCTGCTCAGACCAAAATGTGATCAGGCAGAAGATAACAATCGCCTCTGTTTAATATCAATTAAGTCATTTTGTTCTCTTATCTCTTGTGTTGAAAAGAAAGTTCCTGGTAGCATGAAAGGTGACCTGTGTCTGACTGCAAAACAAAGTTATATATCACTGTTGTAGGCACCAGCACTAAACATTTCTCTAATTTGAATTCAAGGGCATTCTCAGCAATCATCCCAGTGGAATGCAAAGCAACATTTCTTTTACCCAGAGCAACCTCCACTTGACCGATGACCATAAAAAAATGTATGATTCATCCCGTTGAAAATATATTACCTTGAAAACACCCCTGGAGAGACCAATAATTCGGTTTCTATGGCATTCAGTTTTCTAATCGCAACTTCATTTTTATCAAACAGTTTCTCAGATCTAGATCTTTTAACTTGTGAACACACTTGCCAAAATGTGAAGAAAAATTTCTTCGTTTTCTTCAGTTGGCCATTGTCTTTGGTTTGGTGTTATATAATCCAGAAATCAAAGGGAATCAGAATACTGCCAAATAAACAAATTAAATTGCTTAATAATTTGGAAAAGGCCCAATTAGTATGAAGGATGCCGGCAGGAGGCCTCCAAGGCAGTGTCATCTGTTCTCGGAAATTCGCCTGTTGCAAGGAATCCAGGGACAGGATAGCAAATCCACCCAAGCATCACTACCTTACTCCCACCCCCGGATTGCATCCTTCCTCTCTCCCTTCTTCTCACCCTCCGTCTCTGCTTTCTGTTTCCTGACCCCTACATTTTCTGTAAAAACAATTTAACATGAATTTTGAAAGTAAGACGTTAATGCTAACAAATCTTAAAATCGCTTTTGAGAAACACCCTATTAGTGCTTGCTTTTTTTTTTAATGTTTATTCATTTTTTGAGAGAGAGAGACAGAGCGCAAGTGGGGGAGGGGCAGAGAGAGAGAGAGAGAGAGAGAGAGGGAAACACAGGATCGAAAGCAGGCTCCAGGCTCTGAGCTGTCAGCATAGAGGTTGATGATGTGGGGCTCAAATCTACGAACTGTGAGATCATGACCCACGCCCAAGTCTGATTCTTAACCAACTGAGCCACCATTCCTTTTTTTTTTTTTAAGTTTATTGATTTCTTTTGAGAGAGAAAGCACGAATTGGGGAGGGGCAGAAAGAGAGGGAGAAAGAGAATTCCATGCAGGCTCCATGCTCAGTGCAGAGCCCAGTGTAGGACTCAGTCTCAGGACCGCAAAATCAAAACCTGAGCTCGTATCAAGAGTCGGATTCTTAACCGACTGAGCCACCAAGACACGCCTGTCCTGCTTAAATGTAAATAAAGATTATATTGTGTAAATGCTTCTTATTTAGCAACACAAGAACATTTTCATTAGGATTCTGGATTAACTCATACTGACTTGGTTTTCATCATAAAGGGTGGCCTGTGGCCAAATAGTAAAATGGATAAAATTTTGCTTCATTTCTTACCTCTCAAAAATATGTTTTTCATTTGCCCCTGATATTCTGGGTTTTCAGGCTGCGTAGATTTTTTTCAGTCGATGGTTAAAGCACTCTTGACAAATTAACCCCAGAACCAGAAAGCCTAGAAAGTTCCGAATAAGATAAATAAGATGAATCATTAAGAAACACACACTGAGGGGTGCACAGGTAGCTCAGTTGGTTACGCGTCCAACTTCGGCTCAGGTCATGATCTTGCAGTTTGTGAGTTTGAGCCCCACGTCAGGCTCTGTACTGACACCTCAGAGCCTGGAGCCTGCTTCAGATTCTATGTCTCCCTCTCTCTCTGCCCCTCCCCTGGTTACGCTCTGTCTCTCTCCCTCTCAAAAATAAACATTAAAAAAAAAAGAGAAAAGAAACCCACACTGAGATACATTATAATTAAATTGTCAAAAGTTAAAGACAAGAGGATCTTAAAAGCAGCAAGAGAAAAGCAACTTGGTACGCCCAAGAGGAACCCCACAAGGCTATTAGTAGATTTTTAAGGAAATTTTACAGGCCAGAAGGGAGTCATACAATGTATTCAGAGCGCAGGAAGGAAAAAAAAAACCCACCAACCAGGAACGGTATGCACAGCAAAACTGTTCTTCAAAAATGAAGAGGAGACAAAGACTTCCCCAAACCAAAGCTGAGGGAGTTCATCACCACTAGACCTGCCTTACAGGAAGTGCTAAAGGGAGTTCTTCGAGTTCAAGAGAAAGGAGGTTTTAACAGGAGGATCCGAATGTTTGACTCCACTGAGACACCAGAAAGGTGTGCACACAGAGGACAGACCGTGTGAGGACACAGTGAGAAGGCGGGCTGCTGCATGGCAAGGACAGAGGCCCCGGAAGGAAGCATGCCTGCCAAACACCTTCATCTTTGAGTTCCAGGCTCCAGAACTGAGAGGAAACAAGTTTCTGTTGTTTAAGTCGTTCAATCCTTGGTACTTTGTTACGGCAGCCCTGTGAACATTAATACAGGTGACTCCCGACTTACCATGTGACCTCGTAGGACTCTTCTCCTCTCTGGGCTCTGGTTTCCACATCTGAAAAGGACAGGTTGGGCTAGATGGTATTTGACGCTCCCATCTGTTTTTGTGGTAAACTGTTCCAGAATTGTCATTAATTTTTATGTGGCAGATTTTATTGTGAGAGGATAATCACTAGGACAGATGGTTTTGTTTTTTAACATGACTTCTACAGTCCCGAGCCTAAACGCCAGCAGCAGGAGGGTTATAATGAGGTACGGGTGTCAAAAATCCCTCAGCGTATCTGTCTTAGTTTGCCAGCACTGCCATAACAGAGCACCACAAACGGGGAGGCTTAAACAACAGACGCTGATTGTCTCACAGTGCTGGAGGCCGAGTCCGAAATGAAGACGTCAGCTTCAGCACCGTTGGCTCCTTCCTGAGGGCTGTGAGGGAGAATCTGTTCCCGCCTCTCCCCCAGTTTCCGGTGGTTTGCCGGGCAATCTGTGGCATCCTTGGTGTATAGAAGTATCACTGTGGTCGCTGCCTTCATCTTCATATGCCATTCTTCTGTGTGCATATGTGTGACCACATTTCCCCCAAAAGTCATATTGGATTACGGCCCACCCTAATGACCTCACTGTGACTCAAGTACCCTTACCAAGACTTGTCTTCAAGTCAAGACTTGTATCTTGAAGTAATGGGGGTAGGACTCCACTCTAAGAATTTGAGGGGACNAAGATTAAAAGCTTCTGCACGGCAAAGGAAACAATCCATAAAACTAATAGGCAACCGATGGAAAGGGAAAAGGTAGTTGCAAATGACATATCAGATAAACGGTTAATATCCAAAATCTATAAGGAACTCTCCAAATTCCACATCCAAAAAACAAACAACCCAGTGAAGAAATGGGCAGAAGATATGAACAGACACTTCTCCAAAGAGGACATCCAGATGGCCAACAGACACATGAAACGATGCTCAGCATCCCTCCTCATCAGGGAAATACAAATCAAAACCACACTGAGATACCACCTCATGCCAGTCAGAGGGGCTAAAATGAGCAAATCAGAGAACTCAAGATGCTGGCGAGGATGTGGAGAAATGGGCACCCTCCTGCACTGTTGGTTGGAATGTAAACTGGTACAGCCCCTCTGGGAAACAGTGTGGAGGTTCCTAAGGAAACTAACAATAGAACTCCCCTATGACCCAGCAATAGCACTGCTGGGAATTTACCCAAGGGATACAGAAATGCTGATGCATAGGAGCACATGCACCCCAATGTTCATAGCAGCACTCTCCACAATAGCCAAAACATAGAAAGAGCCTAAGTGTCCATCAATAGATGAATGGATCAAGAAGATGTGGTTTATCTATACCATGGAATACTACATGGCAATGAGAAAGAATGAAATCTGGCCATGCGTAGCAACATGGATGGACCTTGAGGGTGTTATGCTGAGTGAAATAAGTCAGGCAGAGAAGGACAGATACCATATGTTTACACGTATAGGAGGATTAGGAGGAACTTAATGGAGGACCGCGGGGGTTGTTGCTCAAGTGTGCAGTAATCGAAGATCTCCTTTCCTCTGGCCCCCGTGTCTGTTATGCGCTGTTTTGTGCTGAGCGAAGCCAGACTCACCGTGTAAAGTCTCTCAGCTCTTTGAGTTACTGCAGAGAATGCACGTGCATAAAGCTATTTTAGACTTTCTGCAGATGTTAGAGGGGAAATGAAGAAGATCAGTTTGAATTGCACAACCCTTCATTCTCCCCATCTCGGTTTAAAAAAGAACACACTCTCTTAAGTATTTCTATCCTCTAATGTTCCTTGAGCTATTTTAGCCAGCAAAGTCTTCTCATTGGCAGTCTCCTTCTACTCAGGACCCAGGCTCACGGGCTAATATTTCTCTTAAAAGCCTCTTCACCACTGTTTTTCCTCCCCTCTGTTTTGCTGAAGAATTTCAGTTCTACATCCAAAGTTGCACAACCAACACCATCACAGTTGGACTGGGTCAGCAAAAGTCCTCTGTTACATAAGGGCCAGAAACACTCTGTGTTAAGGACCTTGCCCACGGCCCAGGACGAAGTAGGTCCTCCTCCTCCTCCAAAAACAGCGTCCTTGAAATTCAGCTTCTTTTTACTTCAGCAGGTTTCCTCCCAAATATTTCTCCCTGCAGTTCCAAGAATCAAGGACTCCTAAAAGCTGAAAACTGAAAAAAGTTTGGGGAGCAAACTTCACCCTCTCACTTTATAAGATAAGATCATTATGGACCAGAGAGGGAGGGAGGACTTACCTGCCCAGGGTCACCCGGAAATTAGAGTGATGAAATTGGGATGATAGCCCAGATCTCTAGTCCCGCATATCTCTCAGCACTCTTTCTGCAGCATCTGTGACATTCAGAATATTTTTGACTATAATGTACAGTCAGAAATACATTTTACGTTAGGCCCTTGAATATCCATATGTGTATAAATATATGATATATAATACTTACCATTACTACATGTGAGGCATGCCAATATTTTCTATTCTGTTGTATTCAATTTCACATTTTAAAATATTGGTCATAACTCTCTAACTTGATTTCAGGCTCCAGGGATGGGTTGCAACAAACGGTTTGAAAAATGCCATACTACAACCCACTATCAAGTTCACTTGAAGTCAGGGAAGGTTTCATGGAGAAGTTAATTCTTATGTTGGAACTCAACATATAAGCAGAAGAAATTGAGATAACCAGATGAGATAGAGCAAGGATGAGGAAATGTGGTTACTAGCATGTATGTAAATATCTTCTTAAATAAACTATTTGAAGAAATGAAGAGAATAATTTAGGAACCAACACATGGTAAATTCTGGTAAAAGTATATTGGTGAGAATGAACAAAAGATGGAAGTTCAAAAGTAAAACTATTTCATACTATAGAGAAAATCTTAGTTGTACAAACTAAGCATATAGAAATGAGATGCTACAAGATTTCTTAGTTCATAGCGATTCATCAACGAACTTGTCATAGATTTAAAGCACTGACCACTCCTTTCCTGTCCTCACTGGCCTTAACCTGCTAATTCAGCCTCATCTTTCTCATTTTCTCCCCATTCTAGATAAAGCTGAGTTTTCTCTCAGCTGCCTAAATCTCTAGGGATCAGGTTTCCTTAATGACTAGGACTCAGGAGCATTTTTCTCTGTTCAGACCTCTCTGTCTCTTGAGTTATGTGTATTCCAACCCATGACCACCAGACGCTTCCCATAGAAATTCCCAGCCAGGCCCTTAGCTCTGCACACTCAGCCTCCACCTCTTCCTCCTGTATGGAGCCTCCAATCTGGAACTTCTTTCTTTCCACAATCTCTAAACACGCTTCTCTATTGTGCTTGGTGTTTTCCAATGGGCTACTTACACACCCTACTCCTCACTCTCTTTTGATCCATGCATTTAACCCTTCTTTCCTTTTGTGCTTCCAGAATTCCTGAAACGACTAATGTCTTTCACAGCTCACTACCCCATTCTTGATCCCCGGCATTGACTCCATTTTGGTCCTTTTTGGGGACAATGGCACAGAGATCTCTGACAAAGCAAACCTAGGAGTTCTCAGAGTGAGAGAATCCTAGAATCAGACCAGAAGTAGAGAAAGAGCAGAGGCAACCACAGGGCAAAATCCCTGAGGCTCTATAGCAGCCAGGTTGGAAAAATTCTGAGCACTTCTTTCCTTCCTTCATGTGCCTTTCTTCTGAGTCTTGTCCCACCACTTCAGCTGAAATCAATTGTTAGACTTTTACCACATTGCCCCTGAACTAAATCACTTTTTTCACTCAAATTTATTTTATTTTCTAAGTTTAGTTATTTATTTTTGAGAGAGATAGAGACAGAGAGAGACAGAGAGAGAGAGAGAAAGAGAGAGAATGAGTGGGGGAGGGGCAGAGAGAAAGGAAGAGAGAATCCCCAGCAGGCTCTGTACTGTCAGCACAGAGCCTGATGCAGGGCTTGAACCCACAGATGGAGAGATAATGAAATGAGCCCAAACCAAGAGCCAGACACTTAACCGACTGAGCCACTCAGGTGCCCCTCAAATTTTAACTATAGATATTTAGGTTTGTCTATCAATGCCTGTATATGTCTCTGTGGCTGTCAGGGCCTAGCCCCATGCTATAGAGAGAGGAGGCATGTAATCAATGACCGTTGAAGTACAGTTATGATCCCACATGCATCCTGGGTTGCTGCTACTTTCCACTCTGCTTCTGCCATGCCCCAACCCATATTTCCCAAGGTAATGCTCTTTCCAAAATGAAAGGAACCAAAGTTCCCAAATAAGATTGACAAATGGTCTCTATCTGGATATTTTCCATGACACGTAATAAACTCAGGAATATCCTACCAAACTCAGAAATGTGATCACTCCAGCCCTTAAGAAACGTTACAACCTTATTAGTTTTATTGCATGGTAGATCAAGATTGTCAGTGCTATATTGAGTAGGTGGATTTTGTTTCTTCCTTTAAGGAGTGTTACTTTGTTCTGGTGGCCAGTTAATATTCCTGCAGATCAGCCTGATCTTTTCAAGATTGTTTTGAAGCTTTGTTATGGAAGATCTTGAGTTGCATTTATTCTAGAGATAGATTAGCCCTATTCCTAAGGCATCACCTTTCAAGGATCTCCAATGAATGCCCAGAAGGTACAGGGAGGTCTGTCTTTTCTGGGAGGTTAAAATGGAAACATCTTCCAAGCCTCTGTAAACTCCAATAACTATTCAGCTCACAGTTTCCAGATGGCTTTTCTTTCTTCAGTAGTTCTTTGTCTAGCCTCATGAAGTTGCGACCAAGGAATGAGTAGATTACTAGGCAGATACTCCAGGAATCGCTATGTAGATTTTTCTGTGCAGCTCCCTTCTGGTGCTCAGCTCAGTGAGATGGCCCTGCTGTGCTTGAGTAACTCCACTTAATGCCACAGTCTGAAAAATGCCTCCAGGCAGAAAGCGGGAGACCACCAGGCTCACCTTGTTTGTTTTTTAACTCTGGGCTCACTACTGCTGCCTGTTGTTCAATATCTGAAAACAGTCATTGAATACATACATCCAGTTGTTAATTTGGGGAACCCTGGTCCAGTACCAGATACCCCGCAGTGGTTGCAATAGGGAGTTATGTAAGTTAATTTAAACCTACACTCAACCTTAATGGAGAACACACTCTTGGGATTCATAGTAACTTTTAAAAAGCCTACGATAGTGTCTCTACTATCTCTTTTTAGTTCAACAAAAGAGGCCTAGTTAATTAGCCTAATTAACGTCTAGACATGATTTATTCTTTGGTGAAACAAGTGGTGGTCAAGGTGTTCAGGCTCTCTGGGGATTTTGTCCTAGCATTTCTGTGCCAGCCTGAATGGCACCTAAGTTTCTAGCAAACCTGAGCCTAGCAGTTCATACTCTGTAATGGTCCTGTAGGTTTAGAATTGCAACGTATTCCCTCATCCAGCAGATTTCCCCAAAGATTGTTGTTAATTGACTCTAACGGGGAAGGTAGCTGAATTCTACCAGAATTTATTACTTTTCCACGAAATGAGCCTTCCCTGAAAGACATGGGTTGGGCACATGATACAACAGAATTTGCAGTTCATCGATCTGATAAGGACAGGGGATAATGATCATCGATGACAAGCGTGCGTTTGTGTAGCAGAATGCTATGTGCTTCTGGGACTTCATTGTTATCTGAAAGCAAGGTTGTGGGAGGAGGAGAGTTCTAGCTCTTAATTCCTTCTAATCAGAAAGAATCTGATTCCTATAAACAATCAAATATATTCAAGTCAGTTCATAATACCCATTAGAGCATTGAACAGTAGCAAATTTTCACCTTTTACTAGGATCCTCTGGGCTCTGTGAATTATAGATGCATCAACACAGCAGCGGCACTGTTTTCGTTTTTCTAATTTTGTTCTAGATGAGCTGAGAGGATAGGTAGGATTTATAGAAATCCATGACTAATTTCCAGGCAAGTATGCTAGACAAGTTTTCATTTGGTTTATTTCCTGTAGCCATTCTCCCTTGCTTGAGGTAATACAATCAGAGAAGCAAATGCATCATTATCTGTATACTCAGAGGAAGTCATGCTTTTATTTTAGCTTTACTTAGAGTTCTTGCCTCAGATATTATCCTTCACTTACATATCGTGTACACTCCAATCCACAATGCCTATTTTTTAAAAATAAAATTCTGTTTTAAACAACCTTCAAGAATGCTTGACTCATGATTTTTTCTTTAGTAGATAACGATGGTCACTGCAGAAGTTTGAGGTGGGTGAAGTTCATCTGCTCCACATGACCTTGCTACCAGGTTATAATGCAAGCGAGTCTCAAATTTTAGCCAATCCACATATCCTATATACCTTTAATTTCCCCACTGAGAACTCATTCCTATCATTTGTCAGGCTAATCTGCCATTATTTTCACCAAGAAAAAAATATATTTCTAATATTCGCCATGCCAGTTANTTCGGTACATCTTTGGCTTGTGAAAACCAAACATCTTTTCTTCTGGGCAATAGTCTTCCAAAAGCAGCCGTTTCACGCACAATAACGTTCCCGAGGTCTGGAGTGCACGCCGAGCCAGCCCCCCCTTCCAATCGCTCCCTCCTCCTCAACTGCCTTGTCTAGCAGAACAGAATCATTTTAAATAACAAGTTCTGCAGTTTAGGATTCTGGCTGACCATCTGATATATGCATTTTTCTTTTAGGGTCACAGACTGAGTCCATGATGAAGCTATTTTAAAGTAAATTGCACATACTTTAACATATTGTCAGACCTGATCACAAGTATCTCCGTTGTAAAAGGCTGTGTTAAATAAAACTCAGTGGGTTTTGAGTTCCTTAAAAGCATTCACACACTGTGTGCACTGGCAGTGGCCAAAGAGGCGACAGGGAGGCTGGTGAAGGTTCCAGTGTTCTGCACTTCCTGACCTCAGCAGGCCATGGGAGCCTTTTTGGTAGAGTGGCCCACTGGAGTAGTCTTCCTTAGAAACCATCTTGGCAAATGCCAGGATGGCTGAATTATGCAAACAGATTTCAAGGGAAAACCCTGAAGGCTAGAAGGCTGGGTACGGTGCTATAACAGATATACGATAATAAGATCCTAACTAAGGGTGGGAAAGCAAGTCATCTTGAAAAATCCAATTAGATAATGAAAAGAATGGAATAACTTGCAACATTAGCATAACTTTAGCACCTTGACTGTAGAGACAGGCAAAGACATGCAAAATCCAATGGGATGTCATCTAAATATCTGTAAGTGTGATCTATCCAGGCAGGAACACATAAAAAGAATTCACTAGAATCCAGAAGTTCACACAGTAGGTGAATTCAGTCAAGTGGCCAGGCAATCTGTTTGAGTGTGTGTGTGTGTGTGTGTGTGTTTGTGTGCGCGTAGGATAGGATGTGTATCAGATTTAGATCTGCTCCCCTTTACAATGAAAGTCCTCAATAGAATTGTCTATTCTTACTGTCTCTGTTTATTTTCCTCCCATCCATTATTTCCCTGAAACCAGTCTTGTCAAGGTTGCTGTCTCTAAGTGCTACCTCGAGTGGGGGATTTTTAATCTTTTTGAGTCAGTTTAATATATCATACATTTTCAAAACCATCTATTTTGCTAAATTTTTACATTTATTGGCATAAAACAAGTGTCCCTTTGTTCCCTCTTAAACATCTACAACGATTCCAAATGTAGCTGTTGAGCTCTGCCCACGTCGCCCTGAAAACCTGTTTAAGAAGCTTTTCCGCCCCTTCATGTTTGCATGGTACTTTTCCATTGATGTTTCACAGCATTTTCAGTACTATTACTTATGCAATCTTGGTGAACCATTAATGATTGAAAGTCCTTTACAAAATACCAAATAAATTGCAGAAAAAAAAGTTACAGGAGAGTAAACTACACATTTCAGAAGTCACAGTGTTCAGACCAGCCTGCCAGAGTACTCACTGGCTCACAGCCTTAGTGTTTAGAGCTACAACTTATTGATCGACAGTGTAAAAAAAATCTGTAACCCTTGCTTTTATTTCCTAAAAACGTGCATAGCTCTCAAAACATGGAACCATGTAAATGTTAATGTGTACATAGGTAAGATACATCACCACGGAGACACATGCATCACATTTTTAGACTTATTTCTGAGATAAACAGCATTATAATAAGTCAGTGCTGCTTCAGCCGGGATGCAATGGGTATGCTTCTAAATATAAAAGACAGGGACAAGTATTCATATAAGACCATAAACCTGAGTCCTCATATGTATTTCTACTTATAGTATCTAGATTGCATAAGAGCTCGTCACTTCCTGTGAGTAGTTTTGCCCTTTGACATGCAATCCCATGCAATTCAACTAACAACCCACATTTATTAGGTGTAAGGTACTGGCATTTGTAATTATGCATTGTAGACACTGATAACTATTATTCTTTCAAGACCAACGCAGCAATATCTGTTACATTGTAGGATGCTAACATGCCCGATTCTCTACTCATTGAATTGCTCCTTCTAGGTTTTGCCTTGGAGTTAATGTCAGCACCAGTAAGGGCTGGGGAAAATGACAAGTCTCTTCTGTGCTGGGTCCCAGGCAAGTGTGGTGGTGAGGGCCGACTTGTCCTTAGGCACGGGGGGCGCTATACCTCGGGACCACAGTGTTCTTAGGGGCCTATGAAAGTGTTTTCATTTCTTTTCAAATAAGAAGAAAAAAACCTAAATGTTTAGAATGAATAAAATGTTTTGATATATAATATTGATATATTCATCTTTATACCAATACAAGCATAAAATTGTAACTTAATTTTTTTTTATGGAGAAAGGGGCCATCAAACCAAGTGTGCTGAGAACCCATGAGGGGCCTGTTTGTGACCTGCAGGGAAGGCAGTTCTCTCTTCTGACTGCAGGATTTTGAAGTAGAAGACAGAGTGCTGCAGAGAAATGGCCTCTGTGTGTTTTCCCACAACAATGGCAGAGGCAGTGCCTTAAGCACATCCTCGTTCATTGATTCTTCCTGCCTCAAATCACAGGGCTGATCCGTAATAGAAAATATCCATTGTATAGACTATGGGCAGCTGTTTCCTGCTCCGGGAGGTTGCACAATTCCCTGAGGGGTCAGAGTGGAGTGGCTAGTGCTTGTTGCATGCAGATGCAAAAAGAATGCCCAGACAGGTGTGGTATTAATAACGGCATCAAACTTTAGCAAAAAGAAGCAACCCTCTGACAATAATAATTTGAAATTCGTGGGGCTGGGGGTGCCTGAGAACTGTTGTGTCAAGGATCAGCAAGTCCCCAAGGAGCTAGGTTAGTACAGAGAAGAAGAGGATGATGCAGAGCAGTGTCGTCAAATGTGCTATTTTACCCTATCGTCCTCACTGGAATGAAGTAGGTATCAAAATTATCTGGAAAGCTTTTACAAAGTGGGGAACCCCACTAAAGAGTCTAATATCTACCCCTGCCCCACTTGACACACACTAGGGAAGTTTCCATACCCACCTTTAAAAATCACTGCCACAATAAGCGCTATTACCAAGGAGAAGATGTTGTGTTTCTCACTAATATGGATCAAAAGAAAAAAACAAGAAACCTAATAACTACTGATGTAAAATACAAAGGAGTACTAAGATACTGATAGTTACCACTTCCCTCTTATCTACTATGTCCAGTTATTCTAGTGCTTTGCATATTTTAACTCACTTTAGTCTTCACAATAATCCAACAAGGGAAGTATTAACACTGCAATCATTTTATAGAGAAACAGGCACAGAGAGGTTAGGTAACTTGACTGTGGTCACACAGACAATAAGCAGCAATGCTGGTGTTCAAGCCCAAGCACTCTAGCTCTGGAGTTGGTGCTATTACTGGTCCTCGAGTAGAGGAATCATTAGTTAAAATGGTACTTACATATGTCACAATACCTGTCCACATGAACTATGTAGTAAATCGACACATTTCACCAATAAGATCACTTGTGTTTTCCCAATTCCTTGTTTTATAAAACCCTAGAAGAGAATTCCCTTCATTATCACTGAAATAGGAATTCTGAAATCCTGGGTGGATCCAAGCAGTTCATCTGGAGGGCCCTCGCAAAGAACTATCATGTTTCAGACTTCCCAAATAAAGTTCCTTGCCAAAATTATGAAGTAACTACATTCATACTTCAAGATGTTACATGTTTTGAAACCAGTCTGGATTTACTCATATTTGTAATCATTTACCCTAATGTTTCAACATGTTTTTCCTCTCTCCAGTGGATTATAGAATCCAGTTCAGATAGATTTCACAACAGCATCTGAACCTAAGTACTAGAGGGAATAGTCCTAATTCACCACGCATGTGTCAAAGTGCAAAGGTATTAGAAGCCCATTGCTTTTGTTCTTTTTATCTTATGTTTCTATTACTCTACTATGAACTAGAGTAGATCTGCTGGGAAACCAAGCTCTTCTTTCTTCACCCTTTACTGCCCTACCCCATATGCTAAGAGCCTTGGCCTGTTAGCTCCATGCGCTCCCCCCAACCTAAAGACAATTTTACCTCTCAGTGAAGAAGGCTGTCCTTTTGAAAGCTTTTCTTCTATTAAAGATATTCAGTCATCCAGAAAACTTTTTTCTGAAGGGACATCTCCCCTCCCCAAATTAACTATCTAAACTCAAAGCCAACCTTGATTTAAGGGTGGACATAAATTGTTTTACATCCATGATGATCTCCCCAGTTGAAAATGGAAGCAGATCTATGACAAGAACTGTGGAAAGCTGTGAAGGGAAGCAAAGTGCTTTGTCTAGAGAACTAAAATGGCATGGAAATCTTCTGCCCTTTCTTTTTACTGAGGTGTGTGTGTAGTATTTAGTGTATTTTTATGATTGCAAAATAGAATACATAATTACCATGGCTATTTGGAAAACAAAGGCCCAAAGCTAAATATAAAATAACCTGCAGTTTTACAGCCAGAGATAACATATGTTAATCATGGGAATTCATAAATATATATCTATCTAGTCACTAAAAGAAGGACATGTCCTGTTCACTTTTTTATATGATTGGTTTTTTCCTCTTTAATCAATATGTTGTCATATTTTTCACATCATTAAGTATTCTTCTACTTAATGATTCGTTGATGTATCTGACCCAGAAATTGGATCTAACATAATATATTTGATATATATTTAGGTTGAACTACCAAAAAAGGACATTTTTGCAGGTCAAAATAGTTGGATATCATCACTTTTATATGTTTCTACCTGATATTTTCCCATTGCTGGATTCTTAGGTTATTTCCAGTTTTATTTTATAAATCATAATGTGATGAACATTTTGCACATAAATATTTCTGCAAGACTATGATTCTTTTCTTAGGATATATTGCTAGTAGCAAAATCACTGAGTTGAGAAGGATGGACCTTTGATATGGCCTTTGATACATGTTGCCAACTTTCTTTCCAGATAATGCTGATTTATAATCTCCCTGGCAGCTTTAGTGATTTAAAAAGAAACAACAAAAATCAATTATTCTGTTTAGCCAATCCTCATACTAATGTCAGGAAATCATGTGACTGGTGGTTACCTTCCCAGCATAGTCTTCTAGCTTAAATTTTATCAAACAATATTTTTGCATGCCCAGAACCTATATAAATCTATAATGTAGATATGAGGATAAAGCTTGCTTGAACCCAGCACCCAGTTCACCATGAACTAGGTTCATGAAAGCCTAGTTAAAGAACTAGAAGAAATGCCCTCCCTTCCACTCAAGTCAATTCCCCTAGACTGCATTACCAGGTATGATGCTAAACAATGGCTAATACTTCATTTACGGGCATCAAGTTAAATTGCACTAGAAGATGTATAAGCTGCTATTTTGGTTTGTTTCTTAGCTGTTTTAGATGGAGAACAGTGATACAGTGAAGGAAAGCTGAGGGAGGACATGGTGTAGTTACCTGTGTGCACATATTTATGTGTATGAGTGTATATTAGGAAATCCTGGAGTTCATTCTACAGGTAGCAATTGATTGGGGTGTAAAGGAAAAATGTTAACGGGTTCTAAAATTTTTCATTTTTAAGTTTTATTTTATTTATTTTGAGAGAGAGAGAGACCAAGTGGGAGAGGGGCAGAGAGAAAGGGAGAGAGAGAGAGAATCCCAAGCAGGCTCCACACTGTCAGCACAGAGCCTAATGCAGGAATTGAAGTCACGAACCTGAGTTCATGACCTGAGCAGAAATCAAGAGTCAGACGCTCAATTGACTAAGCCACCCAGGTGCCCCTGAAAAAAAATTTTTTTAAGTCTGAATCAGACACAAGGAGTCAAAAGCTTAGGTGACAAAACCTGTATCTGAAACTTCTTGCTTTAAAATCTCATCACATTTTAGAGATTATAGTAAGACTTTAAGGACATGGTTGCACTTGACTTGAAAAATATTATCCAAAATATTCTTACTGTGTGGACATCCAGACAATTTAGAATCAACATCTTTGTAGAGAAAGGAAACCAAAATCAATATCTCTTCCATATGTTGTCTAGATTAGTAGTATTTCAAGTGCTACTTCTGAGTTTTGTGAAATCCTTTTCTATACATATCATATAACTTATCAGCCCCAAACGTCTTATTTTCTCAGTAGAACTTAGCTAGTAATTGCTAGTTTTATAGCTCTCAAATTGCTTTCGGGAAGATTGCTTTTGGCAGACAAAAAAAAAAAAACTTTTATGATCTTCAGGCTCAGATTAAACTACCTAAGTTTGAAAGAGGGCCTTGCAATGAACAATTTACAATCTGATAGAAAATAAATCCGCATAATTTGCTTATATGGAAAACAGACAACATGCACAAAGGCATATAAGTAAATTACAGTCAGTGTAGTCTTTCTTCTTTCATGGAAAACCTGAACTCATATTAGACATTTGCCTAATAAAGAATATGTTTTAAAAATCATTTGCACCTCTCCACTCACATTTGTACATTTGTAAATCTGGAATGACAGATGAGTGACCACTCTGGTTATCAAAGCAGGAGCGGAATTCGTAACTTAAAGTTTGCTAAAATAACACCAAAATTATAATTATCCAGTTAGTAATAATTTTGAAAAGCTACAGTACTGAGATTGGTAATCATGCCAGTGCCGTTGACAGTGTGAATTAGTACAAACTTTCTATTAGCACAAGACAATGTGACACTATATTTTAATAAACTTAACCTTTTTATATCTCTTAACCCTGTAGTTCTGCTAAAGTAGAAGGGCAATTTGTTATGAGGAGAAAGATTCATGAACAACTGAAACATTCATACTATTAATTTGATTGTAGTGTTTGGAAACAACCCAAATGTTAGAGGAATGCATAATAAGTTATGTCATATGCTAGAAAATTGTGTGGTAAAAATGATATCTTCAAATGGTTTTATAAATGGGAAATTAAAATATTAATTGGGTAAAGCAGAATATATTATATATTATTACATATACATAAATTGTATATGCACATATCTTTTCACATTACTAATTTTTTGTCACAGTTTGGTTAATATAGGCTTAAATGAGAAGGAAAAAAGTCTTGAAGGAAATTTCCAAAGAAACAAAACAAAAGACGTATGGCCCAAGAGCTTACTGATGATTACTACCTTCTGCTGTACATTTTTCTGCCTGTTCTAATTCCTCTGAAATGAATATATATTAAAGTGAAATAATATTTTGACTAATAATATCCATAAAATGAAAATTTTGAAAGAAAAAAAGAATGAAGGGAAGAAGGGAAGGAAAGAGGAAGGGAGGGAAGAAATAATGATTTCAGACCGGTTTGGAAATACTGATTTCAGAGTGTCTGGCTCAGAGTGTCTGGCTCTGAAATCAGTATTTTAGGGAAAATATTATTCTGAAAAAGAAAACAATAAAATTTTGGTTGGACTGCTGAAAAACTTTGGTTGGACTGTGGTAGTATAGATTTGATTATTTCTCCTTTTCAAACTATTTCATGGTATGGGGAAGAAAGACACATGAACTGAAAGATAATAAGAGCTAATAGTTCACATTAGGTGGACTTTGGTCCCTGGAGTTTAAAAACAAAAGATAATGGGGGTAAATATGGTGCAGTGTATTTTGGTAACTCCAATAACTAGTATCAGCTACCTTGGACAAAATTCAAGTCTCTCCCCTTTAATGAGGCCCTGCCCCACCTGGCCAGGTTATGTGAATGTCTGCCACACCGATTCATCTACTGACTCTATCGTGGCCTGGTATTTCTCTTTCTAGGGGCCATGGTCTATATCTTTCTGTGTCTGTTACCTAGCGCTACCTACCTTGTCAGACGCTTTATTGTTGGTAACAAATGAGTACATATTAGTCCAAGCTCTTGGTTGTAAGACAAAACACTGATTCTGAATAATTTAGTAAGATCAGGAAATCATTGGGAGAGGCTTGGGTTGCAGACAGGATGCAGAAAAGGCCAGAGATCCAGATCTCAGCAAAAACAAGGGAGGAAAGCATAGCCAACAACTTTTCACAGATACTGCCTCATAGGACGTTGTCTCTACCGTTGTTGCTGTGGACACATGGCTGCAGTTGCAGAGACTAAGAGGCGTCTGATCACACTTGACAGTCAAGAACTGGGGGAGGCATCCGCCCAGCCACTCTAGCTGCTTTGGGCAGGGGAATATAATGTCCACCTCTGCTGGCCTCTGTAGTGGGAGTTGAAGCTTGACCCCCTCGCTCTTATTGAGAGTCCCCTCAAATAAGAAGTGTGTTTAGACAACAGGCAGCCAAAATGTCAACCCTCCATTATGAAGGGCCATGATGATGAAACCCTTAGCATCACTTTCAGACACACTTGGAGAATTCATACTTCCTATTCCTGCAGCTTTAGTTTTTGTGAGTCTAGGTGTCCTGGTTCCCAACAGGAGATCAATTCCACCATGCACAGAGTAAGGGAATCGCTGAATTTAAGGCTACAGCTTCCCCCTTGTCATTTGAATCTGCTTGTGCCGACAGAGCAGCAGGCACAAAAATAATCAGCACACTGGTAGGAGTAATTGACTCTGATGATTACATGAAGGTGGAGCTTACACTACATATTGGGCTGGGGGGAATATATTTATTATTAACACTTCCATGGCCAGTTTTAGCTGCATGCGGACAAGTGTGACAACTCGCCAGTGGCTCAGACCACCCAGGGAGGAAGGTCTGGGTCACTTAAGCAGGCAAGTCATGCAGACTAGCATAAGTACTAACAGAAAGGGATGATAATCTAATACAGGTGGAGGGGGAAGATGACGAACGTCAGTTGCTGCCCCAGGACAAACTGCAGTAGCAGGGACTATAGTGCCTCTCACCAAATCTGCCTTTGTAAGATTCCCTTAGAAATTGCGAAGAATCAGGGCCATCTGGGTAACTCAGTCGGTTAAGCTCAGGTCATGATCTCACTCAGGTCATGATCTCTTTGGTCATGACTTCAGCTCAGGTCATGAGCTCGTGGTCCAGTCTGTGGGTTTGAGCCTTGCCCTGGACTCTCTGCTAACAGCTCAGAGCCTGGAGCCTGCTTTGGATTCTGGGGCTCCCTCTCCCTCTGCTCCTTCTTTGCTCACACTCTATCTCTCTGTCTCTTTCGTTCTCTCAAAGATAAATAAACATAAAAAAAAGGAACTGTGAAGAATACATATGTAGATGGAGTGAACTTGATATAAGAAGCAAGTGGGTCTGACCAGTACATGGAGAGGACTTTGTGAGGGCTGTTCATGTGTCACCCTGATCTGGTTTACCGAGCTGGGGCATCAGTCACCACCTGGCTGCTGTGTTCCTTCTCCAGAGAACCGTCTCCAGCCAACAGGAGCTGCCTTGAGAAGTTTTGCCCTCCCACCGCACCACATGTAGGAGCAGCATGAAGCCAATGATTGACTGACACAAGACCACAGAAAGCCAGTCCGCTTGTCTCAACGTGGGGTAACCAATGTGGTGCAATTCATGCTCTAGAGCTCCGTATGGGATCAACATAAACGTGTTACCCCGCTGAGGCCTCATCCTCGCGAGCCTGCTCCCTGCCCGCCCTCCTCCCCGCCCCCATCCTGGTTCATGGTTCTCCCCCTTCTGAGAATATTCCCTCAACAAATCTCCCATATACTCATACCCCTCTCAGGTTCCGCTTCTAGGATGATCCCAAATAGTCACCATTATATATTTTTTAAACAGACTTTTAAAGATTTATTTATTTGGTGGGGAGAGAGGCAGAGAGAGAGGGTGAAGGAGAGCGAATCCTCAGCAGGCTCCGCACTGTCAGTGTGGAGCCTGACGTGGGGCTCGAACCCACGAACCATGAGATCACGACCTGAGCTGAAACCAAGAGTCAGATACTTAACCTACTGAGCCACCCAGGTGCCCCTAAAAAGACTTTCTTATTAATTACAAAGAATCTGATGTTTTAGGTGGTATTTTAGTTGTACTTTTGTTAAAAAGATTTGCCAATTCAAACTGATATATTTGGGTCACTTTTCTCCAGTTTTTACGTTTTTCCAGGGTATACTTTGTGGGAAACAAGGTTCCCAAGATAGTCCACCATACACACACACACACACACACACACACACACACACACACACACACACACACCAGTCAAAGATTTTGTGTTCAAAGGTTGGAGAAACTCTGCAGTGTATATGCTAGTCTGGGAGACTCACTGTGCATGTGAGCCAGGAAAGGCCATGAGGTAGCAACCCCCAGTTCTTAAACACCCCAAAAGATCTGTTTTCTTTTTTTTTTTTAATTTTTTTTTTAATGTTTTATTTATTTCTAGGAGAGAGAGAGAGACAGCATGAGCAGGGGAGGGTCAGAGAGAGAGGGAGTCACAGACTGAAACAGGCTCCAGGCTCTGAGCTGGCAGTCAGCACAGAGCCCGACGCGGGGCTCGAACCCACGAACCGCGAGATCATGACCCAAGCAAAAGTCGGACGCTTAACCGACTAAGCCACCCAGGCGCCCCAAAAAGATCTGTTTTCAAATCCTAGCTCTGCTCCTAATCAGGATTAGGACCATCATTTAACTTTTTCTGATCCCAAGTTTCTTATACATAAAATTGGTGAGCACACATCTCATAATTACAATGCAAGAATGAAATGGTAGAATGCATAAAAAGCACTTAACCCAGTGCTAGGCACATCGTAATCAGCAATAAGTCATGACAAGTAAATAAATAAAAATAAGTGCCTTGAGTTGCAGGGGAGAAGACTGTTAAATTTTATTGACCACAGAACCATTTCTTTCTTTTTTTTTTTTTTTTTTTAACATAAGAGTCAGAGGAAAAACACAAGATGCATTTCACAAAATGCTGATTTGGTGAAATTGAATCATGCTCACTCATCACAAAGTAGATGGCATTATCTAAGAACGTGAACAAGGTAAACAGTTAAGCAAGATAACTTGGCCAAATACCCCTAATGACAATTCAGAGATCTCTGCATGAAAAACAAAACAAAACAGGAGCACCTGGATGGCTCAGTCGGTTAAGCTTCTGACTTTGGCTGAGGTCATGATCTCACAGTTCGTGAGTTCAAGCCCTGGGTCAGGCTCTGTGCTGACAGCTCAGAGCCTGGAGCCTGCTTCAGATTCTGTGTCTCCCTCTCTCTCTGCCCCTCTCCCACTCGTCCTCTGTCTCTCAAAAATAAATAAATGTAAAAAAAAAATTTAAAGACAAAACAAAAACCCAAATGTAAAGAGTCATTATTTTAGTTCTAAGAAAATTAGCCCCTGCCTTGTTTGTGTTTTCTAAATCAACACTAACTTTCCGCTTTGGCTACATGATTGCCCAAATATTCTTGATATTTGTTTACCTAAGTATATGTTATGTGTGAACTTGAAAAACTGGAATCCTCCTGCATTTTGAGTGTGGATTACCCTACTTTATTTACAGCACCCCCCAACCTGGCCCGGCACCCCTGGGAGGTATGAGAGAAGGCACAAGGGTCTGGAAGAGTAAAAGGCTCTGTAATAGCAGAGCAGTAGAAGGAACCCAAGTAGAAGACTAAGGTGCCTATGCTTTGTTTAGTAGGGCTTCAGCCAGAATATTTTTATAGAATTACTTCAATAAAGCAATTCTTTTATTCCCAGAATAATAATGAGAAAATTTCAGTAAAGGAGATTCTGTAGGTATTATATTAGCTTCCTACGGCTACCATATGACAAAACATCATGGGTGGCTTAAACAACAGATATTTCTTTATCATGGTCTGGAGGTTGGAAGTCTAAGATCAAGGTGCGGGCAGACTTCGTTTCTGCTGAGGCCTCTCTCCTTGGCCTGCAGATGACTACCCTCTCATTGTGTCTCTGTGTGGCCGTTTCTCTGTACGTGCCTGTCCCTGATGTCTCTTCCTTATCTTACGAGGACACCAGTCGTATCAGATTAGGATCCCATACTTAAGACGTCCTAAACTTACTTAGCTCCTTAAAGGTCCCATCTTTAAAAATAGTCCCATTCTAAGGTTGGCTTTCAACATATGATTTTGGGAGAAACATAATTCCATCCATAACAAGTAATAATATAGATCAGACATATTTTTTGACTGCCATTAAGTTCTATCTCCTGAAGAAAGATTTATTAGCCTTGAACTCCGTGAAAGAGTTGTATCTATGAATATTTACTGCTGTAGTGTATTGCAAGGCAGGATTTGCCTCTCTGCACTCCTAGGGAAATGCTATTTGCATTTAGAGTAATCATTTTAAAATTCTTTCATCATTTAAAAGAGAGAGGATCTCTTCTCTCACAGAGCCTTCCCACAGAGGCCATCAGTGTCAGATTCATACACTTCTATGGGGAGAAAGAGCCAACTTGAGGTTGGAAATCAGTATTCTAGTCATGGTTTTACCTGTAAATAGTTGGAAAGTTCCCTTTCCTCCTTAGGGCAAGGCAGATTCACCCTGCAGCATTCTCTGGGGAAACAGGTTCCCTTGGGCTCTTTTAACTTAGGTTCAGAATGTGTCAAAGATCATCCGTGCTTTGCTGTTTTCATGCAATTCTTTTGTTACTATATCCAGCATTTGGATGGCATACAAAGTGGCTAACAAATTACCATGGCACGAATCCAGGCTTACAAACTAAAGAAGATAAACGAGTTAATAGAAACAGAACTTAACAATACAGACTCTGATTTCAACAGGGGAGGGGAGGTGGGGTGGGGGAGCGGAGCCAAAACGGCTTTTTTGGCTTTTTTGTTTTTGTTCCCTCTTCCTAACAAAATGCTTCTAAAGAGAAAGAGTGTCTCTTCCAAGTTTTTTTCTGGGATGAGTTATTTGCAGATTATCTGTGTTTTGACGGCCTTCACATGGGTGGAGAAAAGAAAGAGCTGTCATGTGGAAATTCATCAAGTGTTAGAGCTAATAAAAAGGCATTACCATAATACAGTATAAGCCCTTAATTCCTCATATGGAGAAAAAACCCACAAGAACTTGAGGCTCTGAAATATGACTAACCAAATCCAGATGTAGTCAGAGATAGCATTGGGTCATTGCCATGTCTCGCCAGCTAAAATATGAAGTCTCCTACACCAGAGACAGTGATTTATTCTTCTTTGCATTTCCTTTAAATCCCAGGCAACTGCTGGGCACATGTAATGCTCTATAAATTCTTGTATTTCACCAATGCCATTGCCCTCAAATGATGGTAGAGTCTAAGAGCATTAAAGTTCTCAAAAACAGGGGCGTCTAGGTGGCTCAGTCAGTTAAGCTTCCACCTTCGGCTCAGGTCATAATCTCACAGCCCGTGAGTGTGAGCCCCGCATCGGGCTCTGTGCTGACAGCTCAGAACCTGGAGCCTGCTTCAGATTCTCTGACTCCCTCTCTCTCTGACCCTCCCCTGTTCATGTTCTCTCTCTCCCTCTTGCTCTCAAAAATAAATAAACATTAAATAAATAAATAAATAAATATTTAAAGTTCTCAAAAACAAACAGAAAGACAAGTATTAATTTAATAACAGAGCTATGTAACATTATTTTAAAAGATTAACATAGTTTTATAAAATAATCACTAAATCTGATGGTATCATCAAGAGAAAACCACCATGTGATTACCTCACATGCTGTGATACACAATCAAATAAATCGTTTAGAGTTAGACAGAAGCACAGAAATTATCTAGTACTAGCTCCTAATTTTAAAGCTAAGAAAACCAAAGAAAAGATAAGCATAACTAAGACTCTCTCTCTTGAAAAAGGGGAGATAGCTTTTTATAAAAGACAGCATAGTATTGACAAAGCAACAGGCACATAGATCAAAGGACAAAATTGGGAACTCACAGAAAAGACCGATGCATTTATAGATACTGGATATGTGACTGAGTTAGTATTAGAGATGGACAGGAAGAGAGTGCATTTATCAGTAAAAGGTTCCAGGACAGTTGGTTACCATATGGAAGAAAAATAACGTGGCACATCCTACCTCACTCCCTAACAACAACAACAACAACAACAACAACAAATTAATCCTAAGTAGATTGAAAGATATGTGTTAAGATGTAAACACATGGAATTTTATACCATGTTTATGACTTGGAGTAGGAAAGGATTTCTTAAACAAGACACAGAAAACACAAAACATACAGAAATAGATTAATGAATGTGATGGCATTAAAGTTAAAACTATCTGCTTATTAAGACACACTATTAAAAGAATGAAAGAAAATCCACAAAAATGCCAAAAGACACTGGCAACGCATGTAAATAACAGAGAACATGTATCCAGGATATGTGTAGATATTCCATGAGTTGATAAGAATAAAAATCCAACAGAAAAAGAATGTTAAAAATATTTGAAAAGTTACTGCACAGAAGGTGGAACTTTCAATGAGCAATAACCTAGCAAGAGATACTTAATCTCTCAATAAGAAAATACAAATTACAGCCACAATGACTTCCAATTATGCACCAAAACGCCTACAATACTGTTGATGAGTGTGCAGTGCAATAGGAATTCTTTTACTGCAGGTGGGATTACAGATTGGTGCTAGTACTTGGAAACTCCCTAGTGAAGTGACATGAATATAAATCATAGCCCAGGTAAATGGGCACATGTGTCAGGGAGTCTGTGAAAAAATACTCATGGCAGCACTAATTATCCAAACCATGAGAAAGCGCCCAAAGTCTGTTTAGTGGATAAACTGTGGAATATTTATGCAATTAAATATTTAAAAGCAAGGAAAATTTTAACAAATTACAGCTTCATATATCAGTATGAACGAAGCGTAAAAATAATAAGACTGAGTGAAATAAACAAGTCAGAAAAGAATATTTATGATTCCTTATACATAGAATTCAGGTGTGGTAAAACTATTTTTTAAAAAATAAAACAGGGGTGGCTCAGATGATTTAGTGTCTGACTTTAGCTCAGGTCAGTATCTCATGGTTTGTGAGTTTGAGCCTCATGTCAGGCTCTGTGTTGACATCTCAGAGCATGGAGCCTGCTTTGGATTCTGTGTCTCCCTCTTTCTCTGCCCCTCCCCCACTTGTGCTCTGTCTCTCTGTCTCTGTCTCTCTTAAAGATAAATAAACATTAAAAAAAAATTTAAAGCAAAATTTAAAGACAAAAATCAAGATAGCTGTTTTCTCTGGGAGCAAAGAGAGCACAAGGTAGTGTCCAAGTTACGGGACAAGGTAACTTTTTATTCTAGATCAAGGTCTTATATTTATGACTTGGGTTGTAGTTTATGGCTTTATGGTTATTGTTTGTATTATACATATATATGTTCTATATTACCTTTTATATGTATGATATATTCTGCATCACAGAAATAGTTTTTTAAAAAGGCAAGAAAATCAATATAGAAGAAAGGGTACTAGACTTGGAGTCAGGAGGTACTAACATAAATCCAAATGTTAAAAAAAAGTTTTCTGTAAACTTTTAGTCACTCAGCCATTCAGTAGTGGAAAGAGTATTTGGAGCAAGGAGAAGCAGAGTAGTGGATAGTCTTATATTGACTACTTTTGAAGTCTGAGGATACTTCTTAAAAAACATTTTTCTTCAATATTTATTTTTGAGAGACAGAGAGGGACAAAGCATGAACAGGAGAGGGGGGGAGAGAGAGAGGGAGACACAGAATCTGAAGCAGGCTCCAGGCTCTGAGCTGTCAGCACAGAGGCTGACATGGGGCTCAAACTCATGAACGATAAGATCATGACCTGAGCTGAAGTCGGACACTTAACCGACTGAGCCACCCAGGCGCCTTGAAGTCTGGGGATACTTAAGCACCATTCCATTGTCTAGGCATCAAGCACTTTCTGAATGCCAGAATCTTTGTAACATTGCTTTGTGTTATCACAACAAATCTACTATTGTATCTGTTCTATAGACAAGAAATCTGAGGCTCAGAAAAGTTGAATGCTTTGCCCAAATTAACCCAGTCAAAAAGGAGATAGTACACCAGAGCTCCCTAAACTTTATTGTGTAGATAAATCTCCTGAGATCTTGTTAAAATGGAGATTCTGATTTAGAAGTTCTGGGAACCCATGAATCTGTATTTATAACTGGTCCACAGACCCACTCTGAGTATCATGGGTTCTGGAACCATGCTGCCTGGAACTGTGATGCCGCCATTTTGTCTTATGGCAGGGGACAGTTACAATCTTTTTTCTCATCTGTAAAATGGGGGTGATAAGACTTAGCTCATCAAGTTGTTATAATATTCATGCAGGGTTTAGAATAGTTCCTGGCACTTAGAAAACATTTGAAAATAGTAGTTATATTTAGTTAGTAACATACAGTTATATACATACATAGCTGTATGTAACATAGTAAGTAACATACAGAAATTTGACTATCACTAAAGGAGCTAATAAATTATACCAGAGAGCCCTTGGCACAAACATTAGGAAAGATTGCCAAGAGAGTCCCAGCAAGAAACTCTGCCATTCTGACTTTTTATACTCTACTCACATGCCTTGCCCAATCTTGTAACTTCATGTAACTTCATAGAAAAATACTTAGTACCCAGCAGACTTGCTTATGTGGAGAATAATCTTCCACATCTTTCTACAAACTAGCTGCAATATGTAGGAGGAAGCAACTTTTCTGGGAAAACAGCTAAGGCTGGGAACCCATCCAGTTGTTTAAAACTGCTGACCAAATCCAGACTGACAAACACTTTTTAATAGAAACCGTACTGAAGTTAAAAATGTTACATTAAATGGAATCATTGACTGATGGTATTTTGGGGGAAAATGCACGTGAGAAACTACATTAGTACCAAAGTCCTCTCTTCCCCAACATCCTAACACAACACTGCTGTCCCTCCCTAATCACTGCGGTTCAAGCAGTGATGTGGTCTTTGTCCATTCCTTTCTTGTAAGGAAAGGATCAGCCCGTAAGATTAAAGGATCTTAACACCGCCAATAACCCTGGTGGTTGGTCAGTAGAGAAACAAGCAGATTAGCTTGGTTGTAAATGCACTTTCCAGAGAAAACAAACGTTCCCATTGGTTATTTCACGGAAATTGAAAATGCAAGAAACCTACTGGGAAATGATTAATTGGTTGTCATAAACCCTTTTGGCTCACCCCAAAAAGGGATGACAATCCAATTCAGCCAAGAGTCAAGCAAAACAACTTAGCTGAGTCTCCACAGGTACATCTGTCAGAATGATTAACCTTAGTCACAATCAGACATAGTGACCTCCATTAGTTAGATAATGGAGGTGCAAACAGATTGTGTGCCTTTATTTCCTGGTCAATTACACAGCCCCCTTTTCCTCTGTGTTCAATAGAAGTGACCTGAAAGCTGAGGCACCAGTCTGGATACAATGACCCTTCAAAAATTATTTTGTTCTCTCATTTCTTTGTGGAGGAAAATATCCCAAAGGGTGCTGTTTTGCAGACCGGCAGAGACAGTTTAACTTTACTCCAGAATAGAAAAGAAAAGCAAATCTGCCTGTTGGCATTTTGCAGTTGGATTTCCTCTTTCAGACAACAATTAATTTAGTCCATTGTCTGAAAAGGAGGCTGAACTCATTGTGAGCGGGACTCTGTTTACAATGGATTCTATCATTTTGTTTCCATAGCTTTGTGAGTTTGAAAGTATATTTTACGTGTGTGTGTGTATATATATATATATTTTTTTTTTTTGATTAAAATTCTGTCTGTGACTGTCCCGTGACGACATGAGGGAAGTGCCACAGGAAGCCCAGAGCGTTTCTTCCTGAGACAGAGGAAAGGTTGCAAACCCCACAGAAATATAGGAGTAATCTGTGAAGTTGACAAACTGTACAAACAAACGTTGACTATGCACCCGTTTAATGCTAAGATACAGAGTTACTGAGACAGAGGCTACAGGTCTCTGCCCTCAGCATTTTATACCCTGTCTGGCAGGCATTCAAAGGCTTGGTTCTGTCCTTCTCAGGACAGCACAGGAGACAGGCAGCTACTAACTTATTGAGACACCAGGCTAGCTCCCTGACCTCCTTCCCTACATGGGTATGCATATCACCAGCTTAAAATGAACTATTTGGCCATAGATCCACACCCAGAGTTGCCTAGAACCCTGTCCAGCCATTGTATCCAGGACGTGGTATAGGCCAAGACACCACATGGGCTGAATTATGGAAACTTCTCCAGCAAACGGAAACATTTCAGGCACCTGGCAACAGCCAGACACCACCTTTTCCTCTTTTTCTCTCTTCCTCTGAGCATACGCTCATGCTCACTCCCTTCCTGTAACAAGGGCCACTGCATGGCCCTTTTGCCCAGTACCCACTCTCTCTCTCCTTCTCTCCTTCTCTCCACCCCTTCCTTCCCACCTACTGCTTCTTTATGAAGTTCTGATGTGCCAGGAACTCCCAGCACTGAAAATCAAAGAAAAATAGAAAAGTATTTCCCTGTGAGGTTGCACTTGAATTGTTTTCTCCCTGCCCCAATCAAGCAAACTTCCTGGTCTTTGTTTATCAACAGCTCAGGGTTAAATTCACTGAACCGAGCAATCTCTGGGCTGCAGTGCTGATGGCAGAAGGCCTGGTGGGAAGCAATGAAGCTACTCTTACCTCACTTCCATCCTCTGCTTACTCCCAATGCCATGTAGCTGTTAGATTCCCAACGCTACAGAAGAGAAATTCTGATCAGAGAAGTTAATGCGCTTGCCAAAGAGCGCACAGCTCATATGATCTGACATGCATGACCAAGTGCCCACACAGTCTTGTAGGGCCACTTGATTTTTTCCTGCTCCCAGAGTTGAGGGCTCTTCTGCTTTACGACAGAAGACCATCTCTCTCTCTCTCTTTTTTAAGTTTTTATTTATTTTAAGAGAGAGAGAGAGATCGGGCATGAGTGGGGAGGGGCAGAGAGAGAGTAAGAGAGAGAATCCCAAGCAGGCTCTACATTGTCATCGCAGAGCCCGATGAAGGGCTCAAACCCACAAACTGGGGGATCATGACCTGAGACGAAACCAAGAGTCAGACACTTAACGGACTGAGCCACCCAGGTGGCCCAGAAGACTATCTTTTAAAAGTAGAACAAGGGCTGTAGGCCATGGGGGAAGGGGCATGGCCTTCTGACAGGAGTGACCACAGGGGGCCTACTGTGGTGACAAAGGCCAAGCACAGAACCATTTCTTCAGAAGGCCTGATGGTTTCACTTTCCCACTGCTTCTGCTCATTTCTTTTAAACTCAAAAGCACTGTTTAACCAACCTCATGTTTCTTTAAACTCAGTGTGAAGGTGCTGCTTCTGGAAGTTGTGCTCAGAAGCCATAGCGCTTCCTGCTCCCTACCACCCCCACCCCCTAACCTCCCTTTCTGAGTTTATCTTAACTTTGCTCTTCACATAAGAGCTGGAAGTCTGCACCTGCCAGCACAGCTCTTCAGGGCTCCCTGCAGAACTGACACGCACACCAGCTTGTAGGAGCCCCAGGAGCTGGTGAAGGCATTGCATTAGCCCACCTCCCCCATCCCCATCGCATCCCACCCCAGCCATCACCAGAAAGCAAGTCTTCTTGGAAACACAGTCTGATACGCACCTGCAGCTGCCAGATGCGTGCTCTAGCACATCTCCCACTTTGCTGTTCTCATCCAAGACCACAGAAGCCACTTTACAGAAAGCCTGCTAACACCCCTAGACCACAGCTTTATCGCCTTTGAGAGGCCTTTCTTCCTGTCTGAAATTCCAGTCGATGGCATCTTCACGTATTTTCAGTTATTGTTTCCCCTTAGAAAAGTCATACCCTCATTCATCCACTCACCTATTTACCCAAGATTTATTGGTGGGGCAACTCTACTTCTTGGTTTGCCAGAATGGTGCTGGTCTATGCCTTTTATCCTGGCATAGTTCTTAATGGCATCCTCTTTCACTACCAAAAGCAACCCAGTTTGGGGGATAAGGTATTTGGTCACCTTATGTATTGAATACATGCTGCAGGCTAGCCCTGTCACAGATCTTAATGATGCAAGGATACAGAAAGCCAAGTCGCTTCCTTTTAGGAGCACACAAACTCAAGAACCTTATCACTACATTGTACAAGGATCTCTGAGCAGGTATTATCTTTGAGGGCTCATCCCAACCTTTCTTTCCCTTCTGGGCACCATCAGTCAGCCCTAGTTAATTGGTGTTGCTGTGGCATTCTCTCACCCCCTTGTTTGTCAAGCCATTTACCCTCAATGTCCTGCAAGAACCCATGTGGATATATATTACCTTTCAGTGTCTCATGGGCACATTCCTGTGTGGCCTTTCTAGGTCCCATAGACCTGTGCTCCCCTCTGTTACCTGCATGGATGTCCTTAGATGCTCCATTAACATTCCCTATGAACATTTTCATGTGCCTCTTCACTGGGAATGGACCAATGCCTTCCTTTGACCTCAGGTACCTGCTACTTGTACCCATCCATTTTCCCATGTGGCTCTTACTGTCCATCCTTCCGGTGTTGCATGTGAAGCCTTTGTACCCCTTCAAGGAGGCAGACTCCACCAGTAGTCCCTTACTTAAAGGCTGCAGGCCCTGAAGGACTATGGAGTAGCATGGAGTCCTTGGGTACAAATGTGAACAGAGCAAATTTTGTGAATGGTTAAGAAAAGCTCCTCTTATTTAAAAAGATTCTACCTCAGAGCCACTCGATAAGTTTGTATGAAAAGCAGATTCCTAGGTTTCATTCTAGGCCTACTGAATCTTAATTACCAGGATTGGGCCCAGGAGTTTTTATTTTATTTTATTTTATTTTTTAATTTTTTTAATGTTTTTTAAAATTTATTTCTGAGAGAGAGAGAGAGAGAGAGAGAGAAAGAGACAGCATGGGCAGGCAAGGGTCAGAGAGAGAGGGAGATACAGAATCTGAAACAGGCTCCAGGCTCTGAACTGGCAGTGAGCACAGAGCCTGACGCGGGGCTTGAACCCACAAGCTGTGAGATTATGACCTGAGCCAAAGTCGGACGCTTAACCAACTGAGCCATCCAGGCGCCCCAGGAGTTTTTATTTTAAACAAGTTCTATGGTGCTATGGTCTAAATGTTTCTGTCTCTCCCAAATTCATAAATGGAAGCCCAATACTCAATGTGGTGGTATTAGGAGGTAGAGCCTCTGGGAGATGATTAGGTCATGAAGGTGAAGCCCTCATGAATGGGATTAGTGTCCTCCCAAAAGAGGCTCAAGAGAGCTCTTTCCAAGTGCAGTGGGGGCGGGACACTGCAGAGAGCCCCTTGTTAAGGCAGTGCCCCACAGAGCCATTGGGCTGGGGCCACGTCTGCAGGCCCAAACAGGCAGATCTGCCAGCACTTCAAAAGGAGCCTCAGGGGCACAACCCAGGCCCTGAGCCTCCACAGAGGTAGGACCACCCAAAGCCAAGTGGGCAGGGCTACCAGAGCCTTGGAGACCCAACCTCTGCCACAATGGGTCCAGAAGATACTGGGTTTTAATTAGTATTTTCAAAGGATGGCTTTGATGTGCAGCTTGGGTTGGGAACCAGTGGTTTTGCCCTCCTTTCTTCTATTCTCTCTTCTCTCTTTGAAATATCCTCTTTTTCTTCCTAACCAAATACTAGCTTCTTCATGTATTTGTCTTTATCCTCCATGGTCCATGCAGTTCCTTGCTTCAGAGGACGCTAACTCCACTCTTGACTGTAGAAGTAATTTCTCATCGCTAATTAATGCTCATTGCTCAAGAACAATCTGAAAATCTTAAAAAAACAACAACAACAAACTAACAGGGCACTCAATTCTAGCCAATGAATCATTAGGAGAACTTGCCAGAGATGTCTGGAAAAATTCTTCCTCATTCTTAAGAGTAAGTTAGTATTGAATTTCTAACTTAATGGCAGAGTAGCTTGTATTGGACTACTTTTCTGCTGGCAACAGTTATAAGTTTTGGACAAAACATAAGAAGAAATAACAATAGTTCCAAAACACTGTAAAGAAACCCAAAGCAGACAAAAACTGAAAGGGAAACAGTCTTGAAGAAAGGGAAGCATGCTGGGTAAGGTATCACATTCCCCATCACTTCCCTTGAAAGAGCTCTCTTATCTGCACGATGCAAAGGGAACAGAACTCAGGCAGAAAATAGCAGTCTGGTTGGGTTGAGGAGTCAGAGGATAGTTTTTAGGGTTATTATAGTCACACCTGGAAACTGAAAAGAGAATTCCAGAAATCAGGGAGCTACAGAGAAGTGAGTCCTCAAATCTAAATACAAACATCCCTCAAATGCCTGGCTGACTCCTAAACTATGCATGTACATGCAAGACTCCATGGAGCCCAGCCAGAGAGCAACTCTGGAAACTTGAAAGAGATGGGCAAGTATTTTAGTAATTACTTAGTGTTAGAAAACCTAAGTATGGAGCTCAAATCATGCTAAGTTGGAACGTTTAGTAAGTACTCTGGTCTTTCCACTGAAATCTCAAGGGCTAGATCTTAAGAGTAACCACCAAAATCCAGGACTAACAGCTATGCCCTACAACTAATGGAAAACACAAAATAAACCTATCATAACAAAGCTTGAAGCCAAGTCTCTGTAGGATCAAGGTGATTCATCTGTGATTTAACTATCTGCTAGGAGAAAAAGAAACTCAACACACCTTCAAGGAAGATTATAGAATCCACAGTTTCTACAATGTATCACTGACAGTGTCTGGTATATATGAACACATTACTAGGAATGTGAAGAAACAGGAAAATGAGATCATATGAAATTTCAAAAAAGAGTTGATAGAGAGCTCTGGATGACCCAGATGTTTGACTTAGTAGACAAGGACTTTAAAACTATTAAACATATATTTTAAAAGTCAATAGAAAAAATTGATACAATCAGTGAAAGGATGGGAAATTTCAACAGAGACATGAAATTCTGAAAAAGAACAAGATGCAAATCCTAGAAGTGAAATAAACAATGTTGAAATCAAACATTTATCAAATGAGAATTATAGAAAGATATGGTAGAAGAAACTTGATGAAGTTTGATGACAAAGTTGGTGGCAAGTCAATAAAAATATGCAAACTGGGGGTACCTGGGTGGTTCAGTTGATTGAGCATCCAACTTTGGCTCAGGTCATGATCTCAAGGTTTGTGAATGCAAGTCCTGCCATCAGGCTCTGTGCTGACAGTGCATAACCTGCTTGGGACTCTCTCTCTACTCTCTCTCTCTGCCCTCCCCAACTCATGCTTTCTCTCTCTCTCAAAATAAATAAATAAACTTTTAAAATATATACAAACTAAACCACAGAAGGAAGGAAAATTGAAGAAGGTAGAGGAGAGAACAGAATCTCAATGGCTGTGAAACAGTATCAAGTGGTTTAAAGTAATTATATGTGAAGTCCCAGAGTAAGAAGAGAGACAATGGAGGAGAAGATATATTTAAAGATAGATCTTGGTTGAAATTTTATCAGATTTGCTTTGAAACATTCCAGAGATCTAAGAAACTAAAAAACTCTAACAAGTTGAGATGTAAAGAAAACTATAGTGAGGCACATCATGGTAATACTTTTGGAAAAAGAAGAAAACATTTTTAAAAATAATGTTTAATGTTTATTTATTTTTGAAGGAGAGAGAGACAGAGCATGAGTGGGGGAGGCACAGAAAGAGTGGGAGACACAGAATCCGAAGCAGGCTCTAGGCTTTGAGCTGTCAGCACAGAGCCTGATGCAGGACTTGAACTCATAGACCATGTGACCAGGACCTGAACCAAAGTCAGAGGCTTAGCTGACTGAGCCACCCAGGCATCCCAGAAGAGGACATTTTTAAAGAGAAAAAAAAAAAAAGACATTATTTAGAGGAATAATGATAAGAATAACAACCAAATTTTTATCAGAAATGATACAGTTCTGAGGATAATGAAAAGATGTAGTTCAAGTGATAAAAGAAAGCACAATGGCCAACCTAGATTTCCATATACTGCAAAACTATCCTTCAGAAGTGAATGCAAAATTAAGAAACTTTCAGAAAAACTGAAATCTAGAGTACTTGTCAGCAGCACAATCCGACTATAAAAATTACTAAAGGAAATTCTTCAGGCCATAAAGGAAAGGTACCTGATGGAAATTCTGACCCATAGGAAATAATGTAGAGGACCAGAAATAGTAAATATGTGGGTAAATGTAAACAATATTTCTCCTTCATTCCTTAGGTTTTTATAAAGACAGAGGACTTATTAAAGCTTCATAATAATAATGTGTTATGAGGTATACAACAAGCAGAAGTAAAACGTACGTCAACAATAGCACGAAACAACAGAAATAAAGAGAAATAGTATTATATCACTACGAATTCTTTTGTTATATATGAAATAGTATAATTGTAATTTAATACTTCATGAAGAATACATAACATCTAATAAAAAATATTCAGAGGCAAACCCACAATTATTACAAGGATTTTAACTCACTTCTCTTAGCAATTAACTGAAGTAGTTCCAGAAACTTTGAGCTACACTAACAACCAACTTGCCCTAGTTGACATTATAGAACACCACACCAATTACTGGATTCTTTGCAACAGCACATGGAATTTCCACCAAGACAGATTATATCTTGATTCATAAAACAAATCTTAATTCATTTCAAAGGATTAAAATCATATAGAGTACATTGCCTGCCCACAATAGAGTAAAATTGGAAAGCAAATGTCAATAAATGTCTAGAAAATACCATAAAGATTTAGAAATTACACTACATACTCTAAAGGATTCTCAAAGAAGAAATTACAGAGAAAATCAGAGGACATTACCAAATTTCAAAAACCCATGATTCTCCCTTCTATGCAGGGAGAAACCCAGTTCTTTCCTACTGACAGTCTCCCTTCCTTTAATACAAACACTCACAATTCTTGTGACATTTCTGGTCACCAAATGTGGGAGTGGGGGTGGTTCCCCATACGAAGCCATTCTCCATGACATCAGCTCAGTGCCCTGCATTTCAAGTCAGTTCTGACACTACCTACCCAGGGATCGCATCAGACCCCACAGTCAAAGACTGCTCCCTCCCCGTTTCAGATGCCAATCACAAGTAGTAGGTGCCCAGGTTACCCACAACTTCTATCTGATTTGACTACAAATCAGAGGTTCCTCAGATCCCCTCCTCAGGTTTGATTACTTTGCTGGAGTAGCTCAAAGAATTCTGGGAAACAATTACTTATGTTTATCAGTTTATTAAGGGATGTGATAAAGGATACCAAATGAACAGCTAGAAGAAGATATACATAGGGTGAAGTCTGGGAGGATCCTGAGGTTAGGAACTTCTTTCTCCAGGGAGTTGGGGTATACCACCCCCACTGTGAGTGTGTTCACCAACCTGGGAATTTGCTGAACTCTGTTCTATTGGGATCAAAATAGAACACAGGCATGACCAAATATTAATTCCACTTCCAGCCCCTCTTCCCTTTGCAAAGGTGAGGGGTAGGGCTGAAAATCCAAAGTTTCTGATCATGGTTTGGTATTTTGGTGACCAACCTGGATTCAGGAACCATCCAGGTAACAGAATTACCACAAAGAACAAAAAATGTGCCTAGGAAATCGCCTAGGAAATTGCCAGTTTTAGGCTATCTGTTCCAGGAACCAGGGGCAGACACATATATGTCATATACATATGCCAGGGTCAAGGTTTAAGGAAGCTTTCCTTATCCAGACATACTGATACATGAGCTGATAACTTCCCTGGCTGTTTGAAATGAGCATTTATCTTTCACTTTGGTTGGCCAGCTCGCAATCTCTTTCATATGTTAGGAATTCCCCCACTTTATAAATAATCTGCTTCCCACTAGAGAAGTTAAAATGTCAAACACTCACTTCATTCCCTCTTGAGGTTAAGGTGTAGTATGAGTGAGACTCTACCAAACAGACACGTACAACATATACTAGAATCAGAATCTAATGGTGGTTCAATGCATGGAGTTTCATGAAGCAGAAGCAGAGACTGAACATTTCTGTTCAACTTTCAGAAACAAGAGGGTTACTGGGTCTAGTAGTAGAATCTGATGTCCAGCTCAGGTGGGACCTGTGGCATAGGTAACCTGAGGTGGCAGCGGTTCTACTGCAACCAGAACAACTACGCGAGTAGGTTCTGATATTGTTTCTGAATTTCAGAGCTCTGAGTTTAAGTTTCCAGAAACTTCCACCACAATTCTAACTACCCTATATCCTTTTAAAAAATTGCTTTTTCTTAATCAATTAGGCTGAATTTGCTTTAGTTGCCTGACACTAAAGACACAACTGAAATTTTCTTGAAGCTCTTGTAAGTAGTATTCTTTGTTAATTATAGTTGAAAGTATCCTAAATAATCCCAGTCCTGGGTTCTATCAGTTAATTATTATCACATAATGCTCCACAGCAAACAATACAGTGGATTAAAACAACAATTATTTATTCTGGCTCGCTTGTCTGAGGGTTGCCTAAGAATCAGCTGATATAGGTTGCGTTCAGTTGATCTTGGCTCCAAAATGCAGACTGGGTCTAGCCCAGAACCATGAATCTCTCATCCTCCTTGGACCCACCAGGGCTTGTTTTCTTATGGAAATTACACTAGTCAAGAGGGTAAGACGAACTGTACAGTTGTGATTCAAACCTCATGTTAGGTATACTAGAATTCCAATGGCCAAGTCCCACAGCTAAACCCAACATCAGTGAAGCAGGAAATAGACTCTCTAGTGAGATGAATGGCACAGCACATGACACAGAGCATGTATAGAGGGAGGGATAAAGAATTGGGAATAAAATGAAATCTACTACATCAGCCTACACCCATTCCTATCCCCCAGAAAACCAAAGTGTTAGGTAACGCCAGGCCATGGTGTCAGAGTTTCTGCTTTATGGCTGTTGCAGACTTATCAGAAAAAGTCCTGGACATGCTACCCTTAGACAAAGAAATGAATGTCTATTATCTTTGCATGACTGGGTGATGATAGAGTCATAAATGATGGTGCTATTAAAGATCTTTTTTTAAGTTTTTTTTTAATGTTTATTTTTGAGGGAGAGTACACATGTGTATGAGGGGCAGAGAGAGAGAGAGAGGCAGAGGATCTGAAGCGGGCTCTGCATTGTCAGCACAGAACCTGATGTGGGGCTCGAACTCACAAATTGTGAGATCATGAACTGAGCTGAAGTCGGATGCTTAACAGGCTGAGCCACCCAGGAGCACTGGGGCTGTTAAAGATCTTAAAGACTCCTTAGTACATCCCACTGCTTGAATGATAAGGAAATTGAAGCACCAAAATGTGAGTGACTTGGTCACGGTGAACAGCTAGAAAATGGCAGCAGAAAAGACTAGAATGCATACTGAATGTGATGGGGTTAATATTTTGGAAAATCATCGATGTGTTGTTTTCCTTTTTTTCCTTTGCCTGAGTGTGTTAATGCAGAGAACTTCCGTGTGTGTGTGTGTGTGTGTGTGTGTGTACACACAAGGTAATGGTGAAGAGGGGTAATGGTGGGAGTAAGAGTGGGGATGGAGATGAAGATGAGGAGGGACATTATAATTTGTTTTAGAAGGTTTGCAAGGAGAACAAAAGAATTTACATTGAGATTCTGACATTCAAAATAGATTACATAGCAAGACAATACCTATGAGAGATTATTTCTACTTCCCTTAATTTGCTCCAACTTCCCTCCTTTCTGGCACCTCACAGCAGCATAAGAAATATCAGTATGGGTGGGCCACCTCGGTGGCTCAGTCGGTCAAGCGTCCGACTTCGGCTCAGGTCACGATCTCACGGTTCGTGGGTTCGAGCCCCGCGTCGGGCTCTGTGCTGACAGCTAGCTTGGAGCCTGGAGCCGTTTCAGATCCTGTATCTCCCTCTCTCTCTGACCCTCCCCTGCTCACGTTATCTCTCTCTCTTTCTCTCAGAAATAAATAAAACATTAAAAAATATTTTAAAAAACAAAAAAACAAAACAAAACAAAAAAAGAAATATCAGTATGGAAATACCAAATCACATAAATTCTCTTACAGTTTAGAAAACAGCCCTTCTGCCCATGGAAGCGAGGCCACGAGGTTTGGAGGTCTATGGCTGAATGAGGATATGTGTAGAAAACTCAAAGAAAATCCCACCCCCATTTGGTTTGAAGGGATTGTAGAAAGAAGGAGAGAGAGAAAGGGAGAAGCTGGGGCAGAGGTGAGTATTAAAGAGGGGTGCATAGACTTCAGGGCCAGAAGAAGGCCTTATATTGGGTCCCCTTACTTTCCAGTCACCACCTTCACACAGCCTTATTTCAGGCAGCAACACTTTGAGGCTTCCTGGTGATATTAATGTGTAGTGGGTTGAAAACCACTGAAGTAAAAGTGAAACAGAATGAACGTCAGGTTCCCCCACCTGCTTCTCAATATGAAGCTCTCATGAGAATAGATAGGTTAATTACAGACAAAATAGAGAAATTATTTCTTTGTAAATAAACACAAATATTTCTCAGAACGCTTGGGGTGTGGGTTTATTTGTTACACACAACATATGTGTGAAAATAGTCTATAAGTTGTAAAAAATCTCTCCTCCGGAAATTTTCATTGTAGCCAAGTTGCAGCCTGAAAATAGAAAAGTGGTTCTTTGGTTGGGACTCCAGGAACTTGGGAAATGAAAATAAATTAAGGTTTTACTGATTTTTTTTTTTAATGTTTATTTTTGAGAGAGAGAGAGAGAGAGAGAGAGAGAGAGACAGAGCATGAGTGGGGGAGGGGGAGAGAAAGAGGGAGACAAAGAATCCTAAGCAGGCCCCAGGCTCTGAGCTGTCAGCACAGAGCCCTATACAGGGCTTGAACCCATGGACTGTGAGATCATAACCCGAGCCAAAGTCGGACGCTTAACTGACTGAGCCACTCAGGTGCCCCTAGATTAAGGTTTTAGCTAAAATGCATACAGTACAGGTGAATGTTCTCCCTCTAATAAAATTGAGTAATTTCTTTTCCCTAAATCAAAGTGAGCTGAGGCATTCAAACAAAAACACTTCCTTAATTAGTGGATCACTAGCTGTGTATTCTGGAGGGCTTTGTTCCTGGAGTTGTGGTGGCCTGTGGGGTGATCGTTAAGGTCGGGGGTCTGGAGTCAGAATGAGTGAGGTTAGAATCCTGGATCTGCCTTTCCAAACAGCATCACTTTGGGAAATTAACATATTTCCTCTAAGCCTGTGTTCTCATGAGGAAAATGGCCATTGTAATACAGTCTCCCACCATAGGTTGGTGCGAGGGAAGACCATCTGTAGTAAATGCTTGTTTTTATGTGGGACTGTTACAAGTCTCTTTATGTAAGAATTCTGTTGAAATTCTTAAAAGCAGAGAGACCTGGGATCTATGGTAGACCTACTGAATAAGAACGTCTAGAGGGAGACTTTAAAACGCCATATCGGATGTTCCACACCAGATGGAAGGATTATTTGAGAGCAGTGGGTTCTCAGATTTTAGTGGGCATCAGCTTCACCTGCAGGCTTGCTGGGCCAGAGTTTCGGATTCAGGAGGTCCGGGTTGGGTGCCTGAGAATGTGCATTTCTAACAAGCTACCGGGTGATGCTGATCCTGCTGGTGGCCACACCTTGAGAACTACAGCTCCAAAACGGAAGCCAGTCAGCTGGGCCCGCAGCACAAATCTGGTGCACTTCTTGTTTTGGTTAATGCAGTTTTACTGGAGCACAGTCACACTCGTTTGTGTACATATTGTCTGCGGCTGCTTTTGCAACGGCAAAATCAGGTCATCGTAAAAGAGATCACAAAGTTTAAAATATTTACTGTCTGGTCATTTACAGAAGATATTTACCAACCCCCGTTCCAGAGAAAAAGAGTTCAAATAATTTGCATTTGGTGCAAACAGGATGTTACCTTAGCCTTACAACATACCCATCATTATAGTAAATTATTCAGGGCTTGATAAAGGAGATGGTTTAATCGGGGGTGCGTGTGTCCAGTACTGAAGTGTTGTGTTTCTTCAAGTCTTACTTTTTTTCTGTTTGTAAACTTAGACATTCTTAGAGTGAGTAGCTACTAGTAGGCACTGAAATTTTAATAAACAATTGTAGAAAAGGTAAATATTAATTATACCATTTCATTTTACTAGTTTTCGTTGTTAATGTCTAATATATTAGCTTAACTACCTATTATGATCCAGGTAATTTACTTCAGAGGTCTTCATCACAAAATAGTGGGTCCAAACGTTTGCACACAAGAGTCATCTTGGAGAACTTGAAATACATACCAGTATCTGGGTCCTACCTCCGGAACTTCTGACTTGAAAGTTATGGGGCGGAATCTAGTGTTTGATGTTTTTTTAAAAGCTTCCTGATGATTCCAATATGCAGTCAGCATTGAGAACCATGAATACAGTGAGATTTGTTAAATGTACTAGGTTAGGGGTGCATTGGAGGCTCAGTTGGTTGAGCATCCAACTCTTGATTTCAGCTCAGGTCATGATCCCAGGGTTGCGGGGTCACCCCAAGTTGGGCTCCACACTGAGCATGGAGTTTGCTTGAGATCTTCTCTCTCTCTCACTCTCTCTCTCTCCTTCTGCCCTCTCTCTCCTACTTGTATGCTCTCCCTCTCTCTCTCTCTAAAATTAAATAAATAAAATGTACTAGCTTAAATTATCCCCTAGGTCCTATACTCTATGAATTGACACCCAGAGGTGGTCTCTGCCATTCTCTTACAGAGCTGGCCCTCCCGGCTACCATACTTCCTATTGTCCATGCCACACCCACATCATAAGCTCTGTTTATTGGCACAATGAAAGTCAGAAATTATTTTTCACTGTTAGAAGTAGTGACTTGCTACTAATGAATATTAGATATAGCGTCTGTTGAAATTATTGATATTTAAGATTTCCTAACCCATCCTATGTCCAGCTATGAATTAAGAGGGTGCTGATTGCCTGGTTCCAACTATGGGAAGAATCAAGTCAATGAAATACTGCCACTCCTGCCTTCAGTGAACCTTTTGTGCAATGTGATAGCCTGCACATCTAAAATTTTTTAGAGGTAGATCAGCTCGGTTGCACCGTGGAATCATCTGGGGAGATAAAAACCTCTCATGCCCAGGCTGTACCCCAGGCCACTTACCTCAGAATCTCTGGGGTGGGACCCAGGGATCAGTAGTTTCTAAATCTCCTCAGGAGACTTCAATGGGCTGAAAAGGCTGAGAACTGCTACTCTCAAGAGGACAATTGAGCCTTCATAAAGTTGCAGGGCAGGTGATATGGTTCTTTCAGTTTACCAATAAATGTTTGTATAGTGATACTTCCATGTGGGAGAAACAGGTCTGAGCTGTGCTTTCATTATAACGTGAAATAAGGTTTCTGGGAGAGTAGTTAACACACATGCACGGCTTATGTACAGCAAAGGGAACCATCAGCAAAATGAAAAGACAATCTATAGAATGGGGGAAAATATTTGCAAATAGTATATCTGATAAGGGGTTAATACCCAAAATATATAAAGAACTCATACAACTCAATAGAAAGAAATCAATCTGATTAAAAACCGGGCAGAGGATCCGAATGGGCATTTTTCCAAAAAAGATATACACATGGTCAGCAAGTCCATAAGAAGGTGCTAATCATTCATCGTCAGGGAAATGCAAGATAAAACCACAATAAGATATCACCTCACGCCTGTCTGAATGGCTAGTATCAAAAAGACAAGAAATAACAAGTGTTGGCAAAGATGAGGAGAAAAGAGAACACCTGTGTGCTGTTGGTGGGACAGTAAATTGGTGGAGCCGCCGTGGAAACAGTGTGGACGTTCCTCAAAAAATTAAAAATAGAACTACCATATGGTCCAGCAACCTCACTTCTGGGTATTTATCCAAAAGAAATAAAATCACTATCTTGAAAAGATGTATGCACCCCCATGGTCACTGCAGCATTATTTATAATAGTGGTCCAGTTTCTACTAATGGACAAATGGATAAAGAAAACTTGTATACCAACATCATAAAGGCTGTATATTAAAGAGTCACAGCTAATATCATCTTCAACGGGGAAAAACTGAGAGCTTTTCCTCTATGGTCAGGAACAAGACAGGCATGTCCACTCTTCACATTATTATTTGACATTGTACTCAATCTTAGCCTCAGCAATCAGACAACAAAAAGAAATAAAAGACATCCACATTGGCGAAGAAGAAGTCAAACTTTCACTATTTGCAGATGACATGATCTCTATGTATAAAACCTGAAAGACTCCACCAAAAAATTTCTAGAACTAATACATGAATTCAGCAAAGTTGTGGGGTATAAAATCAATGTACAGAAATCTGTTGCATTTCTATACACCAATAATGAAGCAGTGGAAAAAGAAATCAAGGAGTTGATCCCATTTACAATTGTGCTCAAAACCATAAAACACCAAGGAATGAACCTAACCAAAGAGGTAAAGATCTGTATTCTGAAAACTTATTAAAGAAATTGAAGAGGACACAAAGAAATGGAAAAACATTCCATGCTCATGGATTGGAAGAACATTGTTAAAAAGTCTATACTACCCAACACAATCTATACATTTAATGCAATCCTTATCAAAATACCACAGCAGAACACTCTGGTTTTTCTTCAGATTGCATAACTCTTTCACCTTTTACAAAATACCACAGCAGATTTCACAGAGCTAGAATAAACAATCCTAAAGTTTGCAGGGAACCACAGAAGACCCTGAATAGCCAAAGCAAACCTGAAAAAGAAAAGCAAAGCTGGAGGCATTATGATTCCAGACTTCAAGCAAGCTATACTACAAAGCTGTAGTCGTCATGACAGTATATTATTGGCACAAAAACAGACACGTACATAGATGGAACAGAATAGAAAACCCAGAAATTAACCCACAACTGTGGTCAATTAATTTTCAACAAAGTAGTAAAGAATATCCAATGGAAAAAGGACGTGTCTTCAACAAATGGTATTGGGAAAACTGGACAGCAACTTGCAGAAGAATAAAACTGGACCACTTTCTTACACTATACCCCCAAAATAAATTCTGAATGTATGAAAGACCTAAATGTGAGACAGGAAATCATCAAAATCCTGGAGGAGAACACAGGTAGCAACTTCTTTGTCCTTGGCTGGACTAACTTCTTTACTAGACATGTCACCGGAGGCAAGGGAAACAAAAGTAAAAATGAAACTATTGGGACTTCATTAAGATAAAAAGTTTCTGCACAAAAAAGGAAATGATCAACAAAACTAAAAGGCAGCCTACATAATGGGAGAAGATATTTTCAAATGACATATCTGATAAAGGGTAAGTATCCAAAATCTATAAAGAACCTATCAAACTCAACACCCCCAAAGCCAATAATCCAGTTAAGAAATGGGCAGAAGACATCAATAGATACTTTTCCAAAGAAGCCATCCAGATGGCTAACAGACACATGAAAGAACGCTCAACATCACTCATGGTCAGGGAGATACAAATCAAAACCACAATGAGCTACCACCTTACACCTATCAGATGGCTAAAATTAACAACACAAGAAACAACAGGTCTTGCTGAGGATGCAGAGAACGGGGAAGCCTCTTGCACTGTTGGTGGGAATGCAAACTGGTGCAGCCACCCTGGAAAACAGTGTGGAGGTTCCTCAAAAAAGTTAAAAATAGAACTCTCCTATGATCCAGCAATTGAACTACTATTTACCCAAAGGATATAAAAATACAGATTTGAAGGGGTACATGGACCCCAATGTTTATAGCAGCATTATCGATAATAGCCAAACCATGAGAAGAACCCAAATATCCACTGATTGCTGAATGGATAAAGAATATGTGGTATATATAATGATGGAATATTACTCAGCCATCAAAAAGAATGAAATCTTGCCATTTGCAATGACGTGGATGGAGTTAGAGTGCATTATGCTAAGCAAAATAAGTCAGTCAGAGAAAGACAAGTACCATATGATTTCACTCATATATGAAATTTAAGAAATAAAACAGATGAATATAGAGGAGGGGGAAGAAAGAAAGAAACAAGAGAAGGAAACAAACCACAAGAGACTCTTTTTTTTTTAAATGTTTATTTATTTTTGAGAGAGAGAGAGAGACAGACAGAATGTGAGCGGGTTAGGGGCAGAGAAAGATGGAGACAGAATTTGAAGCAGGCTCCAGGCTCTGAGCTGTCAGCACAGAGCCCAATGCAGGGCCCAAACCCATGAGCCGCGAGACCATGACCTGAGCTGAAGTTGGACTCCTAACTGACTGAGCCACCCAGGCATCTCTACATGAGACTCTTAATGATAGAGAACAAATGAGAGTTGATAGAGGGAGGTGGGTGGGGGGTGGGCTATATTGGTGATGGGTATTAGGAAGGCACTTATTGAAATGAGAAGTAGGTGTTGTATGTAAGTGATGAATCACTGAATTCTACTGAAAACAGTATTGCATGGTATGCTAACTAACTAGAATTTTAATAAAAACCTGGGCGGTGGGGGGAAACGGTGGTATATATACACAATGGAATGTTGTTCACCTATAAAAAAGAAGGAAAGCCTGCCATTTGCGACAACACAGGTGCACCTGGATGGTATTATGCTATGTGAAATAAGCCAGAGAGAGAAAGACAAATACTCTATCATCTCACTCATATGTGGAATCTAAAATTCAAAAGCAGGGGTGCCTGGGTGGCTTAGTCGGTTAAGCGTCCGACTTTCGCTTCGGTCATGATCTCGCGGTTCGTGGGTTCGAGCCCCGCGTCGGGCTCTGTGCTGACTGCCAGCTCAGAGCCTGGAGCCTCTTTCGGTCTGTGACTCCCTCTCTCTCTGACCCTCCCCTGCTCACGCTGTCTCTCTCTCTCCTAGAAATAAATAAAACATAAATTTAAAAAAAAATAAAAATAAAATAAAATAAAATTCAAAAGCAAACAAAACAAACAAAATAAGGAAAGAAAAAGAAAAACCTGAACCAACAGACACAAATAACAGATTGGTGATTGTGGCTGACAGAGAGGTAGAGGTGGGTAAAATGGGTGAAAGGGTCAGAAGATAGAAATTTCCAGTTATGAGATAAATAAGTCCTAGGGATGCAATGCGCAGCATGGTGACCATGGTTAGTAACACTGTAATATTATATATTTGAAAGTTGCTAAGAGAGTAACTCATAAGTTCTCATCACAAGAAAAAAAATGTTCGTACCAATATATGGTGCTGAATTGTAATTAGACTTCTGGTGGGGGATTATATGATGTGTACCCATATGAATATCAATATATGCAAATATATCAAATTATGTTGTTATATAAAGTTATATGTCGTTATATCTCAAGTTTTTTTTTTAAAAAACCTGATACTGTAGATGAAGAAACAGAGGCCTAGGTTACACAGTACCAAGAAACGGAAACCTAAGTCTGCCTGATGGGACTGCAGGCTTTTACCCCCTGGAGTCTGCCACGGCCACGTGCTGTATCTAGAACTGGAAGGCAAAGCTGAGGTTCCTGCCCACACCCCACTTCCCTATTTTCTGAATGTATTAGAAAAGCCCCTACAAACAAATCTGTGTCAACATCCTTCATTTTATAAGAGCACATGCAGAGAGGTAAAATACTTTCCTAAAACCACCTGGAGAGTCAAATTCGAGAAGGCTACAGAGCTCAGTGAAGTGTCTCAAAACTGAACTCAGGCAAAGGGGGATGAAAACACTTTTTTAAAAGTGTTTACTTACTTATTTTGAGAGATAGAAGGAAAGAGAGCACACACACGTGCAAGTGGGGGAGTAACAGAGAGAGAGAGAGAGAGAGAGAGAATCCTAAGCAGACTCTGCTCCATCAGTACAGAACCCACCTTGGGCCTTGATCCCACCAACTGTGTGATCATGGCTCGAGTGGAGATCAAGAGTCAGACGTCAACCAGTGGAGCTACTCAGGCACTAGGAAAAAAATTTTAAAGCAAAGTAACTGTTCTATATCTTGATCGTGGTTGTGGTTACACCTTGTATACAATCACCAGTGGTTACACCTTGTACACAATCACCAAAATGATCAAACCGTATCTTTGAAATTGATGAATTTTAATGTATATACATAATAACCTAGATAAAGATGGAAAAGCAAACATATATACATAATTTGGGGTGATGCTCTATGAGCCAGACGCCATGATGAATGCTTTGTAATTCTTATCTCATTATCCATGGACATAAATGTAGCCTGTCTAAACCACTCAGGTACATTTTCTGGAATTCCCTATCTCACTGTCAAAAAAAATCTTACTTAGGACTAAATGGGACTTAATTTTTCCTAAGTTGAAGAGGAGGCCATGCTCCACGCTCTTGTCCACTCCACTCTCCATGTCTGTTGCTAGAAACGTTACAGCCTATATTTGCTAAGCACCCCCAGGAAGCCAGGCATGAATAATTCATTTGATCCTCCAACAACTCGTTGGGGTACGTGCTACTATCATCCCCACTTCATGGATGCTGAAGCTTAAGAACGAAGCCCTTAAAAAAAAGCTAGGGTGACACATCAGGAAGCAGCAGAGCCAACATTTGACTCCAGGGAGTCTGAGCCCCAGGGGTCATTCGCTCTCCACCATGCCACACGGCCTCCCAACCAGACACCAGCCAGGCTGCTGAGTGCTGCATGGGGCCATGGACTGACCTTGGGTAAATGACAAAGGATGCTTTTCCCAGTGTAGCTGCGTCTCCAGACCAGACCAGCGTGGCCCCAGCTCACATCTGTGGTTCTGCTCCCAGTGATAGGCTGCTGGGATGAGAGACAGCCTGGGAACCTAGGAGTCGGCACAGCTGCTGGGCGAAGGTGCATCCACAGGATCCAAAAGGCCCAGAGCATCACGGGAGAAGCCATTTGACTTAACACACAGCCCTTAAAAAATTAATTAAAACTTTTTAGTGTTTATTTATTTTTGATAGAGAGAGATAGAGTATGAGGAGGCGAGGGGCAGAGAGAGAGGGAGACACAGAATCTGAAGCAGGCTCCAGGCTCTAGGCTGTCAGCACAGAGCCAAACACAGGGCTCAAACTCATGACCCACAGGATTATGCGCTGAGCCCAATTGGGATGCTTAATCGACTGAGCCACCCAGGTGCCCCAAAACATTTTTTAATGTGCGTTTACTCCCTTCGTCCCTGACATTCCTATAAAATGGAGAGACCTTCCCAGAATTTTGCTAGTGGTTCTCTGGCTGCTCTGGCTCCCAGCTTGTTGTTTCAGTTTCACTTTGATTATTTCCTTAATAAACGAAACCTTAAAAGGACTCCACCCCCGATGGCTGGTTCAACAACAGCTTGCTGCCTGTCTGCCTTTGCAGCAGTGACCATCAGAGAGGACAGGACCCTGGCCGAGATGCAGGCCCCAGGGGGCCCCAGTCCTGGGCAGACCTGCGTGCTGATCCTGATCTTCACAGTGCTTCTGCAGTCCCTCTGCGTGGCCGTGACTTATCTGTACTTCACCAGTGAACTGAGGCAGGTCAGTACAACATACGCAGTTCCTGACAGAGGCTCTCGGCAAACCTGGGTTAACTGCCTGTTTCCTCCTCCGTGAAGACTTTACAGTAGGAAAACCTGTTCCCTTTCTCTGCCTGTGGATCCTAACTGCTACTGAATGTAATTACTGAGGACCTTGTCAAAGTGAAAGGATTGTGTGTACCAGGTGCAGTTATAGTACTGGCTGAACCAGCTACTAGCAGATGCAGAAACAAAAGTCTGGAGGTGTTTTTTTTTCTCTGCAACACTGTGTATAGTTTATAATACTAGCAATCGAACTAAAACCAAACCCGAGTCTTGAAATGTCGTCAGGTTTCTCTTTTTCCTCTAAGACATGGGTAAGTCAGGAGGGTAAGTCAGATCTTACCAGATGTTTTGGTTTTAGATCGGTGGCACTTCTGTGTTGACAATAGTGGGGATATTGAGGACTGGCACTCATCTATTCCTTGGCCACAGATATGTCACCATAAAGCCTGTAATAAAGAGGTTACCATATGGACTCAGAATTTTACTGAGTTCATGATAAAATAATTGAAAATAAAACAATTGTCCTATGCCTGTGGGTAGTCAAGTAGGAATCCAGGTACATTTGACAGAGAAAAAAACCTTAGTGGCTTTTTAGTTCATGTGCATCTGAACCATATACACCTTTTGGAACTATGAATGCAAAATGGCTGACAATAAACCAAGTCAGCTTTTGGCTTCTTATATATATTTTGACTGACTGTGTTTTATATAGAAGAGAGCTGTGAGCTGGAAGGAACTTTGGACACCCCTAACTTCATAGATGAGGAGACTAGAGACCCCCAGACAAAATGACTTATCCAAGCTCAGACAGAGCTTTGGAGGTAGAGCTGAAATCAGGTCTTCAGGCACCTAAGTAACATTCCTCCCCCCACCACAGGATGTCCACAGGGTTAATATATTTGCACCCTATGATGCACACTGATAAGACAATATTACATCTGCCAGCTGGCTAGGAAATGCAAGTAGAGGGGTCTCAGAAAAATGTGAACTATCCAAATGGCATAGACTAAGTATCTGTTAAGGAAATGTAGTTTGTAGACCCTGTGGAGTATAAATTTGTTTATATCAAATACTTGCAAATTTTTCCTTTGGATTTGGATGAAGTAGACTCTTGTTTGACTTGTAAGTAATTATGAAAGTGGTGGCTTCCATTAGGTGACCGGTAAAGTCAGCTTTGCTGTAGGGCACATTCAGAAGAGGCTGTGTATCTGTAACTAAAACAGCAATGGAACTATGAGCATGCCTCTAGTTCTAAGTCTGCATGAGAGGCTGGAATACTGCTGTGTTTACAAGTTTGGAGCTAGAATGTCCTAACCTTTGTTCACTTTGCAACATAAACAGAATCAGTCTGTCTCTTTATTATGAAAGAATATCATTCCCTCAATTTGCTGACATTACAAGTTGGTCTAATTTTAAGACTATATTAACTGGTTCTTGACTGAATGGACTTATGTAATTGTGTATACGATCAAGTAATTTTTTGAATTCTGTAAAACTGGAAATTTCAAATAAACTTCACCATGTCCCCATGTGCATACATTTTTCTTAATTGCGTAGTTATATATGTACACATATATTTATAGACATGAAGAAGAATTCATTGAGAGTGCCAGAAAGGGAAGAGAAATAACAGATACTGAGCAAATACTGTGTTCCAGGAACTTTGCAAAATAGTGCTCTATTTGATCCTTACAAAAATCTTGTAGTGGTGCCCAAGTGGCTCATCTAGCTCTTGATTTTGGCTCAGGTTATGATCTCAGGATCATGAGATTGAGCCCTGCATTGAGCTCTGCATGGAGCCTGCTTGGGATTCCCTCTCTCTCCCCTCTGCCCTTCCCCCACTCTCTCTCTCTAAAAAAATCTTGTAAATATCATTACCCCATTTTACAGATAAACTAAGGCTCAAGGAGTTAGGTGATTTGTCCAAGATTTTAAAGCTGGTTGAAGAGAAAGCCCAGTTTTGAACCCTGGCATTAAATAAGTGCTCAGTAAACTGTGGCCATTGTAATTAGTATTGAGAAGTCTCTTGAAGTTGTCACCCTTTTCATCAGCAACGCTTGCAAGAAAAAAATGAATCTGAGTCCCTTTGGTTGTCTGTGTAGAGTTTGGAAAAAGCATGTTTAACTTAAATATTAATTTTCTGAAACGAAGCTCAGATTCCACTTTGGCTAATGAAACTTTCTAGAAGAGAGACTACGCAAGGATTTTAGGGAATGTGGCCTAAGGTGGGCTGAGTAATGTCTAACTGGAGCTTCGCAAATAAGCCTACAGACTAGCAATCATGAACAATGAATACGGGCTTAGCCTCTAACGTTTATTTCTCCCTGAGAACATTTTGTGACAAGGAGGCTGCCTATCACTGCAGCATCATATTTGGGAAAGACAAAGGAGAAGGGGATCCTTATCCCCCCCAATCTCCTTAAATGGTTTTTTATGGTATTTGTGGTTTGCAAAAAATAATTGTTAGAGACTAATGTCAGGGCAGCAGAGAGAGTCAGTGCTGCCACCCCAAAGTCCCTGAGTCAACTGGCAAAGGAGTCCACCCTATAGCCCACAAGTTCTGCCAAGGACTCTGGCCTAGACAGCTGCCATGTTTGCAATGACACCAACAGTAGTCACAGTGGAAATCCACTTGTCAGAACCGAGGGCTTCTGGAACAGAAGAGCAGGCACTGGGTACAAAAGCTGTGTCCCTGAGAAAATAGCACACACACCCCCCCCCTGCCCTAACACCCACATGTGGTTATGGAGAGAATAGCTCTCATGTGAAGTGTGATGCAGGAAATTCATGCTTTGAAGTGGACAGGATGTGGGAAAGAAGGGGGGAGAGAGACACATCACATTAATCTTCATGAATCATTCTTGAAAAGCCACAGCAACCCCTCACTCATGCATCTAGTTTCTAGCATTGCCCAAAGTCTGTAGAAGGAAACACCAGATACGATAATGCAAGAAAATGTGGGGACGGGGAGCGTGGCTGGGGCTTTCTCTCTGGGTTTCTAGAAGAGAAATACCAAAATACTGGTCATTGTGACTTCTAAATGGTATGATTATGGGTGTCCTTTTTCCCTCTTTATTTTCCTTTTTATTTTATAAAGTTTCTACAGTGAATGTCATAAAAGTATCTATGCTATCTATGTATGATTTTCATGTAGTTTTAAAGAACGTGGCATTTTTTATGTGGTCCTAACAGAAAACAGTCATACACAAAACTGTCCACAGACAACCGTATAAACAAGAGAAATCATCCAGAGACTAATTAGGAAGTAGGATTAGGGTGATTTTTGTGTGTTTTCTTGTTTGTGTCTCATTTAGAAAAGTGTTCTTTACTTTCCCGTATTTGCCAGGTTGCCTGTGTACCAACAATGTTTCTAGGCTTCACTAAATTTGGGGGTAACAGTGGAGTCACATTAGCTTGTCAACCTCCCTCTCATGTAGACCTAGGATCTTACTGAGTTTTCAGGGTTCTCCCTCCTACCTCCTAGACGTGTTTCTGGAAAATCCCCATAGGGCATCCAGAGCCTGTAGGCTGCACTTGGTTCTGGCCTGGGCTAGTCCCTGCTTCCACCCTTTTCGGTTCACAGGCAGCTAGCTGCCAGCTACCGTGGCTGTCTGGTCCCAGGCAGCTCTCAGCCTTGCCCCTTCTTGCCCCTGGCTCTATCTTCCACCTTCTTCATCCTTTCCTGCTGAGACAGCTTCTAACTGCTGTGAAGTAAGAACATAATCTCTCCCTCCTTTCTGTGGCATGCATGTCTTTTCCTCTCAACATGTTACCAAAGTTTGTGAGCCTGTTTATTCAGTTTTATCGTACCAATGTCTGGCCAGAGAGCACGCATGCTGGCTGCACTGGGACGGTGTCCAGTGAGGCCAACTTGCTCTTCCTGGAACCACCCTCAGGTCTTGTACTGCATCCAGCTCTTTGTCTCCAGTCCTATGCCCTGATTTGCTAGATATGTTCTCATATTTCTAAACCATACATAATTGACTGCCTTTCTGGGAAATGCTTTTCAGTTCCCACATAGGTTGGAGATTAAAATAGAAGTCTATAAGGGAAGAGCATGGGTGGGTAGGGGCAAAGCAATGTTGGCTAATTCCACTGCCACTCACAACCCTATTCAGGTGGCCCCAGCTGTCACCCCTACTACATCTACTAGGCCGAATGTTTTTCTCTTGTAATTTAAAACAGGAAGAAAGAAAATAAACATTTAAAAGTAAATGAATGTTCTATGCCAGAATATGTGGAAGGAATTAATCAGCTCAGGTTTGTACTTTGGCACTTGACGGACCTTGATCAAATGTCCAAGGAGTTCATGGCTGAGTACAAAATGGGTGACTCTGGCTGGGACCTCCCATAAACAAGTTATTTTGATCTGGAAGGAGGTTGTCTTTTTATAAGAAGGTGCATCATTAGGTTTGGTCTTTCCTTCAAGCTTTGGAGTCCCCTAAGTCCAAACAACAGATAAAAATGGCCATTTCCCCAGAGAAAGGCAATTAAGATTTGTACAGAAAAAATCACATATCCTCAATCCCAGTTGTTAAAAACAAAAACAGGAAGAAAAAAAACCCAATGTCTGACCTTGCACGGACTTCCCATTTTCCTTTGTAAAATTAACCAGTTATCACCCTGCAATGTGCTGACTGGTTTGGGATATATGTGTGCATGCACTTGTGTGTGTGTGTGTGTGTGTGTGTGTGTGTGTGTGTGTGTAATATCAAGCTAGGACTTCATTGAAAATGACCTGGCCATTATAAATGTGTGCTCTCAATCAGAAGGAGGGGCAAACCTTCAAACGGTGTTTCAAGTCTCTGCAGGTAAATTCCTAGATAGATTGTGCACAATTAATGAGACAATATTAAGATTTCCAGTGGCAATATCGTCCAGAGTTGGCCATCCAGAGGACTAGAAATCACAACAATAACTAGAATTTACTCAATAGCCAAAGCTCAGATCAAGAAACAGAACATTGCCTACACCCCAAAAGATTTGTTTAATTTTTTTATTTAGGATGCTGGAATTTAAATGGACTCTATTGCCTACTTTGTACCTAGACAGCTTCCCAGCTTTAGAATGGGACCCCCACCATATCAGAGGTGGAAAGGACCTCAAAGATCACCACAATGAACCAGCTCAAAACTCAAATGAAAAACAGACACAGAAGAGAAAAAGCAATTTGTTGAGGGACACACAGCTGTTTAATGGCAGGACCGGTGAAGGGCATTGTGACCCAGGATGTCTCGCCCACACCTGTATCCTTCCCACCATGCCTGACTGCTTACTTTTATTCACTAGACAGAGGACAGCACGCTTACCTTTATTTCAAGCCACGAGCTTATCCAAAGTACCAAGACTTCTCTGAATCTGTTATCAGTTCCTGTTGTTTTAACTTGTAAATGAACAAAAATAAAAAGCACTTTGGTGTATAATAATGTGTTATATTCCATCTGAACCCAGATGCAGGACAAATACTCCCAAAGTGGCATTGCTTGTTTCCTAAAGGAAGACGATATCTCCTGGGACCCCAACGATGAAGAGAGTATGAACAACCCGTGCTGGCAAGTGAAGTGGCAGCTCCGTCAGTTTGTTAGAAAGGTAGGTGCACCATCGGGTCATTCCGCCAGCACACACAGAAGGGTGTGAGAGAAAGAACACTGAGTATCCTCAAGCGTAGATGCCTCATTTTGCAAGGGAGGTGATGGAGGCCCAGGGTATTTAAGTGATCTCGCCCAATTTCGTAAAACTAGAAAAAAGTGGAACAGCACCAAACAGGGGGTCCTGGCTGACCCCTGGTCTAGAGTTCATTCCTCTACTCCAGAGAGCCTCCCCATCTAGTCCACCCTTTTTATCTCCCATTGTGGGAAATCGAGGCACAGACTGGGCAAGGTGTTCAAGATCACACAACGATAAAAGATGTGTGTGGTTTTGTTGTTGTTCAGAAGACAAAAGAAGCCAAATAATGGTGTTTTATATTATTCACACCTTGTCGATGTCTGGAATTAAATATATACTTATTTTTGTCTGTGTATAGAGATGAAAAGAGAGGAAAGGAAGAGGGAACAAAGAGACGCGTTGAGAACTTGAAGGTGATGACATCTCAATGTATAGTCAACAAGTGACAAATTACAAAATGTGATCTGTTTATGGGCACAGGATCACTAGCAGAAACACTATGTTAGCTGGCAGTTTATTTCACTAAATTACATTATTTTGCTTTCATTGTTTTTGCCATCTGCCTTCCAGAAAGGTCAGATGAGAACATGGATATAAAAATACCCTGTATGCACCATTATTGTTTAAAAAAATACTGGGGACATTCCCAGGGCAGGAAGAAGATGTGTTTTAAAGGTATGATTGCAAGTCCATTGTTTATGCCCTGTCTGTCCATATAAACGGTGTTACGTCAGCGGTTAGAGCTCCAGTTTATAACCCCAAGCAGTCCTCATAGTAGACCCCAGACATCACCTATGATGCCATTTCTATGAGAAATGGAATCCGACTTTGCCTGGAGGCCGGGGAAGGGTGCCCACCACCCCACAACCCAAGCTATATGATTCAGCTGTGGCTCCGTGGCCCCAGGTGGCAAAGACCAGGACAAGCCCGAGGGTGGGAGGAATGGGGCTCTGCAGTCCCTGGCGTTCATGGGGGCAGCCCCCCAGGTGGCAGGGGAGAGAAACTCAGAACTAGGGCATAAATCTGGAGACCGAGATGGGGACTGGAAGCCGGGGCTGGGAGTGGGGGATTAGAGAAGCAGTGAGAATGGATTTCACATACCTCTTTCCTGCGGTTCTTTCTCTCCCTCCCATCCTCACGTGCTGCCCCTAACTAGAACAGGCAGCAGCTGGCAGAGAGTGCAGATGGGTGGTGGGAGTATAGGGTGGAAAGATTTCCCTTTATTTTTCAGGCACCATTAGTGGAACTGACTATTTCCAGTAAACATCCTGTGCCCATTACATATGATATCTCATTTAATCCTCACAACTGCTCTGTGAGGAAGGAAGCATTATGATCTTCCTCCTTTTTTTTTTAATAGATGAAGAAATTAAAGTTCACATCAATTAAGTAACTTGAGCAAAGTCTCCCAGAGCTAGTGATTGACAGATCTGAATCCGTACTATCTGACCAGACTGTCGTTATTCTTTCAGTCTGTTTCCCACACTATAGGAATTACCCTTCTCTCTTTCCTGCTGCTCCTCCCTCTTCCTTCCTCCCTTCTGCCCCAAAATGAGAGAGACACAGAGACTATGCTGAGGCCACATCTCCTTTCCTTTCCATATACCGATGCCCACTGCGTTACTGGCAGACCCTCCACTATCAGGTCAGGGCTTGAGGCCAAGCGGAAGGCGGAGAGCTTCTGATCTGGGGTGGGAGTGCAGAGGAGGGGAGTTTTTGCCTGTTCCCACATTAACAACAGTGGCAGGAAAGGAAGGCAGCGATGGATAAAGGCCCAGGTAGCAGAGCTGGGTGGAGGCGAGTTTAGAAGCTGTGGATGAGCAGTCAGCATTAGCCCATCTCATAGAAAGGCTAAGGTTCCACTCTTCCTTACTGGTTTTCCCCACTGGTTAGTACAAAGAAAGTGATGCTACTTGTTTAATAAAGATGTTGGAACGTGGTAAAATATGTTGATGTGAAGAATGCCCTAGCCACGTGCCAGAAATGAGAGAAGGACACCGTGTTGCAGGTCCCGGCTTGATGGGCTCTGTATGTCCGTGGGCATCCCGACAGAGTGGAAGTGGGCCTTACATCGCGAGACCTGGGCCAGCCCGATGCAAAGCCCTTGAATGCTATTATGTAGTGCACGTATATACACACTTGCATGCAGACACACATCGCACACAGAGAGAGTGAGGTGGTATGCTTGCCGCATCCAGTAGCTTCAGGGGGTTTGGGGAACATTAGCCTGTCTTCACTTGGCAGCTGGCACCTTCCTCTTGTGTTGCTCAAGGTGTGGTCTTTCAAAGACTTCATCCAGAAACAGAGCTTTCCCAGACAGAGGACCATCCTCGGTCACCATGCGGCGACAGCTGCCTCTGCCTCAGTATTCGCACCATCTCCCACCCTCCCCCACACAAACTCTGCTTAAACAACTGAAGCTTCTGAGGTTGATGTCCTATGTAGAGATTTCATCTCAGATACCCACAAGAAGAGCCGTAGGCATTCTGTAGTCAGTTTAACTATTTTTAGGGAAATTAACAAGCTTTATTCAATACTGTTTGCAGATTTTGAGAACCTATGAGGAAACCATTCCTACAGTTCCAGGTAGTATCTTTTTCATTGTTATTTTAATTTTCTACTGTCAACTTCATGGCAGGGTGACTAGCTCTCCAGCCATTTTTCTCTGCTTGTATCTACACATCCCCCTCCAACTCCTCCTGTGTCTCAATCCACTTGATTCTATTTTCTATTTGCATTGACAGTCAGAACACTTAGGGCCAAATCTGTGGTCCACCCATGGTCAAAACTTTATTTCATCGGAATCTTATTTTCCCAACGTGGACTTTCCTCTCGCCTCAATTTGTTCAATTATTTATTTTTTACTTGTGAATGTTTCATAAATGAGCCATCTAAATCCTTTCTGCAACATGGCTGAAAGTAAGATAAGTAAAGTCCCCAAAGTAACTCATCTTCTCTACTCTGACCACCACTAAGCTCTATGCCCTTCCCTACACAAAAGCCCCTCACTTTGTCACTTTTCCCAGCAATCTGTCACCCACCCACCCACCACAAGTCTCGTCTCATGATCCCTCAGCCATGGCCACCTTCCTCTTCATGGTCAGCACCCTGCTCTTGACCCACATCCTCTCTAAGGGTTATTCTCCAGGCTGGCTTCTTCCCTTCCTGGCTCTTCATACATCTGGCCCCTGTTCATTCTCATCTTGTCACCTAAATGTTACTTCTTCAGAGAGAACGTCCCCAGCTACCTTACTTAGGTAAGGTAATGAACACTTATCTTGCCCATTTCCTTTCATATATAATTTATCTGTGTGCTATCTGATTCCCCACTGCATTACAAATACACAAAGATAGAACAGATGTCTATCTCTCTCATCTCTCTATACCTAGCACCTAACTCTATGCTCAAAATCTATTAGATTCTTTTATTCCCTTGGCCCTTAGGTGGACCACCTTTGGTATACACATGTGTGTATTTTGATTGAGATGAAATTCACATAACATACAAGTTACCTTTTTGGGGGGAGGGGAGGTTGTAAAAGGGATCATTCTCATTTTATTTTTTAATTGAAGTATAGTTGACATACAATAATATATTCGTTTTAGATGTACGCCATAGTGATTTGACATGTATATACATTGCAAAATGCTCACTACAGTAAGTATAGTTAACATCTGTCACCATACAGGATTGTTACAATATTATTCACTATCTTCCACATGCTGCATTTTATACACCATGACTTATTTATTCTATACTGGAAGTTTGTACCTCTTAATCACCTTCACCTATTTTGTCCATCTCCCCACATCACTCCCTTCTGGGAATCACCAGTTTGCTCTCTGTATTTATGAGTCTATTTGTCTTGCTTTGTTTGTTTGTTTGGTTTTGGATTCCACATATAAGTGAAATCTTACATTATTTGTCTTTATCTCTCTAACTTATTTCACTTAGCATAATACCCTCTGCGTCCATCCATGTTGTCTCAAATGGCTAGATTTCATTATTGTTTATGCCTGAGTAGTATTCCAGTGTGTGTGTGTGTGTGTGTGTGTGCGTGTGTGTGTGTGTGTGTGTGTACACACAGCTTCTTTATCCATTTATCTTTTGATAGACACTTAGGTTGCTTCCATATCTTGGCTATTGTAAATAATGCTACAATGAATATAAGGGTGCATATATCTTTTCGAGATAGTGATTTCATTTTCATTTTCTTCGGATAAATATCTAGAAGTGGAATTGCTGGATCATATGGTTTTCCTATTTTTAATTTTTTGAGAACTCCATACTGTTTTCCACGGCGGCTGCACCAATTTACATTCCCGCCAACAGTGTAGTAGGGTTCCCTTTTCTTCACATCCTTACCAACCCTTGTTGTTTTTTATCCTTTTTGTATTATCACATCTGAGGTGGTATCTCATCGTGCTTTTGATTTGTGTTTCTCTGATGATGAGTGATGCTGAGCGTCTTCTCATGAAGGAATGGCCTTACGTGGAAGGGGTTCTGTGGGAACCAGAAGTGCAGTCCCCTCTGGTTGCCAGAACCAGACACTTCAAGGGTGTTCCCTGTGTGTACCCTCCTGTCGTGACTGGGCCACAACTGCTGGTGAGCGTGACTGGCCATAGGTCTGGCTATGGCTGCTGTGGGTGCTCTGCTGGGTGGGGCTACCTGCCCTGGGTCAGAAGCCACTTTGGAAGGACACTGGTCTCAGCTGAGGTCACCCCTGATGTGTGGCAAGGAAGGAGCAGCTTTACAGGGACATTGATCTCAGCTGAGCTACTTTAGGGGGGCAGCTCCCCTGGGATGGGCAGACTCAGGGGCACAGGTCCACAGGGTAATGTCAGGACGAAGCAAGTGGTGCTAACAAGATAGATGGACAAAGTCAGAACTGGCACCGGTCAGTGCATCAGGCCAGCGAGGCAGAAGGAGGGCAAGATAAAAGGCTGCCAGCACTTCTGCATCCCCCCGCCTCCAAATTTCCTACAAACCCCTGCCCTTCTATCATGTGCCCTAAAATGAGTCAATGAATCTCCTTTGCATATGGCCCAGGCACTTTTGAAACTGCTCCCCTGTGCCATATCTTGGAGTGAGTAAGTTTGTATGCAGGCCCTTTAAAAGCAGAGTCTCCATGTCTGCTAGCCCACTGGCTCTCCTGGAGGTGAGCCCCACTGATTTTCAAAGCTGGACATTGTGAGAGCTCATCTTCCCAGTGCAGGCCCCTGGGCAGGGAGGCGGTGCCCCATGTGGGGCTAGACTCCCTTAGTCCCCAGGGGGAATTTCACACCTATGATATCCCACCCCTCACTTATAGACTGCCTCACCTGGGGTGTGGGTCCGGACCAGACCTTGTCTCTGCCACTTTCAACTCTTCTCCATGTGACTCTTTCTTTTTCTCTTTAGCTGTGGAAGCCCTGTCCTGCTAGTCTTCAGGTCCTTCTCAGAGAGCATTGCTCTGTACGTAGTTGTAGCCTTGATGTGTCCATGGGAGGATATAAGCTCAGGATCCTCCTACTCCACCACCTTCAAAAATTTTACAATTAATCATTTTGAAGTGCACAGTGTAGTGGCAGATGGTACATTCCCAATATTGTGTCACTACCATCTCTCTCCACATAGGAGGTTCTTAATACAGGGGTGCCTGGGTGGCTCAGTTGGTCGAGTGTCTGACTCTTGATTCCTGCTCAGGTCATGATCTCATGGTCATAAGACTGGGCCCCAAGTGAGGCTCTGTGGTGGATGTGGAGCCTGCTTAAGATTCTCTCTTTCCCTCTCCCTTTCCCTCTGCCCCTCCTCCATTCATGCACACATTCTCTCTCTCTCTCTCTCTGAAAAAGGGGAGTTCTTAATACATATTTTTTAAATGAATACATAAGTAAAGAAAACTATTAAATCAATTTACTACTTCTTCACATTTGGCTCAGCATAGCCCCATTTTCCCATATTAATGCCCCTAGAGGCCTAACTACATATACCAGAGACTTACATCCTAGGCCACACCAGCCTGGCAGAGGAGAAAATGTTCTTCCATTTAAGTGTTGCAATGATGTCTTTCTACGTTTCAACTATTCTTTTTCCCTTTTTCCCTTTTTAAAAAGTGTTTATTTATCTTGAGAGAGAGAGAGATAGAGAGAAAGAGTAGGAGAGAGAGAATCCCAAGCAGACTCCTCACTGTCAGTGCGGAGCCCTATGCAGGGCTTGATCCCATGAATTGGGAGATCATAACCTGCCCCAAAATCAAGAACTGAACACAATCAACTGAGCCACCCAGGTGCCCTGTCAACTATACTTTTTCAATATGATAAGCTTCCTCATTACTTAACAGCTCCTTTTTTTTTTTTTTAAATTAAATAGGCTTTATTAAACATGAAGGATAAGACTTGGTCCCAGGGTCTAAACATTCTTTCACCAAAAGCAAAAGTGGTTGTTAGAACACTGAATACTCTTTCTTTTCTCATGAGGCACAACAGATCTATGATCTATTGTAGATTACTATTTTCAGTGTTGTAAGAAAAATACTCTTTGTTACTCATCTCAATAAGATGTAGAAATTGTGTACTAATCAGCATACCTAGATGTATTGACGACACCCAAATAGACACATTCACGGGTTTCTTTTCCAGGAAGTATTTGCTATAGACTCTAAAGACTCCTCTTTAGAATTTGCTTTTATATCCAGGTTTTCCCTTATCCTTGCAATTACCTCAAATGCAAGATATTTATCATTGGATTCAGTTATTGAATATTTTATTTTATTTTTTTATTTTTTTATTTTTTTTAAATATTTTTATTTATTTCTAGGAGAGAGAGACAGAGACAGTGTGAGCAGGAGAGGGTCAGAGAGAGAGGGAGATACAGACTCTGAAATAGGCTCCAGGCTCTGAGCTGGCAGTCAGCACAGAGCCCGACACGGGGCTCGAACCCACGAACTGCGAGATCATGACCTAAGCGAAAGGCGGACGCTTAACCGACTAAGCCACCCAGGTGCCCCTCAGTTATTGAATATTTTAAAACAAAGTGTTAAGGTCTAAGGGCAGGCAAGGCATTATGAATTATTTAACAGTGGGAGTTAAAGGTGAATGGACACATCAACCTTGAAAGCTGAGCATTCTGAGAGAGTTATGTAATTGATCATGCATCCTCATGATATATTTTGGTCTTCAGTACTGTACAAATGCCTCCTCATCCTGAATAAGTAATAAGTCATACCAGATAGCTGGAAGTGATTCCATTTCCTATTTATTCCTTCCCTTTTTTACCACCTCTTCTCAATTCTCCCACCTACTAGCCTAGATTAAGGCCTCCTGTTCTCAATCCTGATCATGTACTTGCCAGTCTCCAGCCCTCTCACCTTGTAACCATCAAACCTTACTTTGAGACAGGATAGCTGAAAGTACAACACATCATCTCTTTACTTCCCTGCCCCAAATCATTCAGAATCCACAGCTGCAAAATCCAAATCTCTTACCTTAACATTCAAATCCTCTGTAGTTTGGCTCTTCATTCAAGCCTAAAACTGAACCTCTCCCATGTCTGTGTCCCAGGAATGTTTTGTGAGTCCTGCCTCTGGCCACTGGCCTAAATCTCAGAGAATGCCCTTCTTCAAGCCCTCCTTCCCAAGCTTGCCCATCCTCATCCTATTCAGATCATTATCTTTGTACCTCAAATATTTGCTTGCATTCATTGATTTATATTCTTTCTCCTTGCTCCTAAAAGAGTGCCTGGCATAGATGTGATGGGCACTTCGGTTTGTTGGAGCAAGTGTTAGCACAAACCCTCCCCTGACCTCAGTTCTCCAATAAGTAGGAATCTCTTCCTCTTCTGAACACCCATCACCCTTTATTTATATTTCTCACAGGTAAATTTTCACTTTCTAACTTATATCATTCCTAAAAGACTATGGGTCCTTTGAGGGCTCAGTCAGTGTAATCAGTGACTAATCTTTGCAACCCATATATGGCATAGTGTAATGCCTCATTCCTGGCAATATGAAAGAATATAATTTATCTTAACAACCAGTAGAAGCACACTTGGGAAGATTGAGGTGATTTTGTTAAAGAGGTAGTTTGTTGGGGCATCTGGGTGGCTCAGTCAGTTGAGTGTCTCACTCTTGATTTTGGCTCAGGTCACGACCCCGGAGTCGTGGGATGGAGTTCCACATTGGGCTCATGCAGAGCATGATCCTGCTTGGGATTCTTTCTCTCCCCTTCTCTCTCTGCCCTTCCTCCACTCATGCTCTCTCTGTCTCTGTCTTTCTCTCACTCTCTCTTTCTCTCTCTCAAAATAAATAAAAATTAAAGAATTAAAGGGCAATATGTCGAATTTGTATACTTAAAGGCTGTTCCAGAGTACTTTGGAATGTGATCAATAGGTGTTGTTTATTATGATCTAGTGAGCCAGTGATTTTTATGTTTAGATACTGATTTTCATGACCAGTATGCCAATTCACATTTCTCTTGGGGTGGTGATGACGGGGGGTTGGGGGGGGGGATGACTGTTGGATACCAGTCTGTAGCATCTTTGGACCATTGTTACACTGCTACTCCTTTAGAATCAGGATCACTCTGATTGTCTCTATATATAACTCAAAGTGGAAATTTGCCAACATTTGGTTATTTGTGCATTTTAAATGACTCAGCAGAATTACTACATGTCCACCATTATTTATTTGTTTGTTTTTTATTTCTTTATTTTGGAAAAGGACCAGAACCTCCACTTTGTTGTATTCTGGTTGGACCTTACCTCTGAGGTGCCAATAAATTATAATCCAGGTTGCTGCTTATTCTTCTCATCTAAAACACTTTGAAAATTAAACATAAGCTGGGATAGATGGCTCATCATACTCAAATGTGGCCTGTTTTTATGAACAACCATACAATCAACTTTGGAAGCCCAATGTGCTTATGATGTCTGATCAATAACAGTTCTGAATAGCAATGTATTTGAAAAGTAGTTTGACAAGTGCTGAAGATTCTTTGTCATTTTTCTTCTAGAAAAGCAGATAAATATTCCTTACCTAGTAAGAGAAAGAGGTCCTCAGAGAGTAGCAGCTCACATTACTGGAACCAGTCGGAGAAGAAGCGCATTCCCAGTTCCAAGTAAGAGAAATAACAAATATACTATGGTTTCAAGGAAGGCAATGGAAAAATTTGTTCCAAATAATTTGTTCTTTCAACTTCTGCATGAAATGTCTATATGGCTATGTACAAAATGTTCAGTGGTGACTGGGGCTCAGATTGGCTCTTTTTCAGAAGGAAAATTACAAGATTATGCCAGCTCAGTAATTACACTGGCATAATTGCTCTCAGGAGAATCCTGTGGCAGGAGAATGCTGTCTTGGAGTTTCCCCCACTCCTATATGTGCTTTTCTTCTTCTCCTTCTTCAGAGTAATTTCTCTTTCTCACCCCATCAAATCTTCCTCCTCTTCAGAAGTTCCAAATCAGTCATATACTTTCACCAGGAGTGACTAGCTACACCTTGTGGCATTTGTACTTTGTTGAACTATGGGAAATTGTCAATAGTTGACCATTTTTCACTTAGAGAAATGTCAGTTTCATATAGTTTAACCAATATGGTAAGCTTACTTCTTAACTAAAGAACAGGTGTCCATACAGTGCTATAACAATGCAAGAGTCTTACAGTCTGGATACCCACATTGGGATTCCAGCTCCTCTTTACCTAGATATATGTTTTGAGCAAATTACTTAGTCAAATAAAGCTTCAGTTGCTTCATATATAAAGTAGAGATCATCTTTAACTCATAAAATAGTGAAGATTAGCACAGGCAAAATTCCTGTGTGTTGTGAGTACTCAATAAATAGTTGTCTTTATTATTACAAAAGGTTTTATCTCAAGTTAAAGAAATTTCAAGTATCAGTTAAAAGATGAAAAGATTTGGAATTTTTTTTTTCATTTTTTCCCTGGGCAATTGCTTTCCTGGTATTCCTGAACTCTTGTTTTACAGTTGTGGGATTTTTAAAAAAAACTTCTTTCCTGGGCAGTTGTCTTCTTGGTATTCCTGGACTCATGTTTTATGAATGAGAGACATGGTCTGCCTATGAGTGAGATCATTATTATAACATTACTACTTACTATTTATCAAGAAAAACAAGTCGTTTTGCCCTGTTGAAAAATTAAACTTTACACCAATCGTGGAGATGAGCCCAAAGTTTAAAGGAGTATCATATTTTGGTAGGGTCCTTTTTCATTCAAAGTCTTTGGGAGTTAAAGATTCAGGGGTCTAAAGACCTTTAAATCTGGGCCTCTTTGCTAAACCTTACACCCTGTCTTACTGTGTACTGGAGATACTTTCTGTTTGAGTGGTGCCTTGGATTCTGGATTGCTGAGAGAGACCAAGAAGGAATCCAAAGAGACCCAAAGGAATAACAGTAAGTTCTGAACTCCAGGTTTAAGGAAATAGATATGTTTCTTTTGGTTTCCTTATATGTTGTTCATTTAAGTTCACCTGCCTAGGAAGGGAGGCAGCGGTTTGGGACAGAAATCCTGCCCAGGCAGATTGCCATTCCCTGTGCTACAGTTTAGAGATGAATTTGGCAGATATAGTGTTAGGTGGTGGATAAGGTACAGAAAAGAAAGGGACTCACAATAGGTTGCAATGACACAGTAGCCTCCAGATTTCTGTAAGAAAATTTAGAATCTTGTAAGACTGAAGGAGCAAGAGGGTTTATATTAGATTGAAATTCTTTACAATCCCAACCCCAAAACTGGCTAGCAATAGCTACTGAGATATTTCTTGTCTTTGCTACAAACTTCCTTCTTCTAACTTTCTTTCTCTCTACACTTCCTCCAGGCTCCAAGAATGAAAAAGCTTTGGGCCAGAAAATAAACTCCTGGGAGTCATCAAGAAAAGGACATTCATTCTTGAATAATTTGCACTTGAGGAATGGAGAGCTGGTTATTCATCAGAAGGGGTTTTATTACATTTATTCCCAAACATACTTCCGATTTCAGGAACCTGAGGAAACAGAACAGAACAGAAAGAGAAACAAACAAATGGTACAATATATTTACAAATACACAAGTTATCCTGACCCGATACTGCTGATGAAAAGTGCTAGGAATAGTTGTTGGTCTAAGGACTCAGAATATGGACTCTATTCCATCTATCAAGGTGGGATATTTGAGCTGAAGGAAAACGACAGAATTTTTGTCTCTGTAAATAACGAGCAACTGATTGACATGGACCAAGAATCCAGTTTTTTCGGGGCCTTTTTAATTGGCTAAATAATCTGCAAAGAAAAAAACAGTATTCTCAAAGTGACCATTCACAACAAAGCAAGGAAGCCTAAGCAAAGCTGCCTCAACCAAAAGACCAAAAACGCAACACACGGTTTTCTAATATCTGTGAAAGTGACCAAGTCTAAGAAAACAACCAAGACCTGGAAGAAAGCAAAATTGCCAAAAGAACCTTCAGGGCTCTACCTGATATCAGTTTGTGAGCGGAAATCTAGAAGATTCTGTTTCCAAACACTTGTGTACTATAAACATCTGTTTTTATTATCTGCTCTGGTGTAGATTCTAGAAGATTAATGACCCAGCTCTTAAGTAATATATCATCTTGGTCACTTCCAGGTTGCCCTAAGGGACGACATTCCCCAAGTTGGAAGAGAAAGGGAAACCAGTAAAAGGTCACGATCTTGGGAGGCAATCCTCTGCTGACACATGCGATGCGTGAAGGCAATTTGTGTTGTGCATGACGTCACAGGAGGTATCTCACAGATCTGGATTTGGTGGAAATAAGAACATTGTACTCAAAATAATATCATGTTAAAAAACAAAGAAACTAAATTTATGTTGATGGAATATGGAGCCATTTCTGAATGGCTGTGCTTTTTCCTACCAAAAGTCAAACTGGCCAAAAGCACTTATATTTTTGATAAAGGACACCGTGGTGAGCGAACAGCTAATCAGAAATCAGGGAATTTAGTCTCATGGGGGCAAGAAGAGAAATGGGAAAGTGGAAATGACAAACACAGGAAAATCAGCAGAAAAGAGCCAAAGAAAGATCTGATTCCCACTCCCTACCCTCCTACCCAATCCTCCACTGCCAAATGTCTTATGTAGCATCATCTCCTTAAGGTTGTATCATTTTTTTTTGCCTCTGCCAGAAGAACAGCAATTGTTTTTATCTTCTAAAACTGTGACACAAAGCATAATATTGTGCCATTTAATCTAACCAGTTGACGAAAAAATTAGTAGGCATATTTGTCTAATCTCTTCTAGTTATTATCCTAAACACAGTTTAATTTATACTTTTGGATTGTGTGCTCATTTAAATGTGTCTGATCAAATAGCTCTTTTTCAAAAATGCTCATTTAAATTTAAATTTACAACATGCTGCAGATACCTGGCACTTCTGGCCCTTCTACTCTATTTTCCAAAACACTAGTCAAGTTTTTACATACTGAAAAATTTACTTGTTATTCTGTTTTTCAAAGCCTGCTTCCTCTCTCTAGAATATAATGCTGTGATAGCAAGGGACATTTAGTCCTATTAACACATCTGTAACCTCCATACCTGGGACAGTACCTGAATATAGCACCCACACAAAATGTATTTGTGACTAAATGAAAGACTGAGTAAATGAATACCTAGTCATATGGGAAAAAAATTTACAATGTCCTTGCCTGATCCCTTACACTGAAAAAAACTTCGAGGAATTTAAAAAGTAACCTCAAAGTGAAGAAGACCTATTATTTTTTTATTTTTAAAATTTTTTTTAAGATTTAATTTTTAAGTTCTGTCTACACTCAATGAAGGCCTTAAACTTACAACCCCAGGATAGAGACACATGCTCCACCAATCAAGCCAGAGAGGCGCCCCGAAGAAGAACTTCTAAACAAAAATTTAAAACCCAACATAAGAAACTGTAATGCTCGTCAATATAAAACTCAAAAATGAAAGAGAATATCAATTTTTACTCTATATTTTTATACTACATTTTTTAAATGTTACTTTTTCAATAAAAATGACGTTAAAGTGTGTAGTTTTTGTTGATCTAGTACTTGCATTTGTTTTATAGTACCAAGATTACTAAAAATGGGAAAAAAGGACTTTTTTCGGGGGAGGAAGGAGGACTTCTAATCTCTTTTTCACGGTATCTTTTATTCGATGCATCTTACAGAAGAAATGAATTAAGTGCTCACTTTTTATTTAATGTGATAAACTATATCAGTCCTTTCCTTTACAGTTAATGCTTTTGTTATGGGTTGAATTGGGTCTCCCAAAAAAAAGTATGTTGAAGTCCTATTCCCTAATACCTCAGAATGTGATCTTATTCGGAAATAGGGTTGTTGTATATACAAGTAATTAAGATGAGGCCATAATGGAATCAATAGCGTGAGTCTTTAATTCAGTAAGACTGGTATTCTTATTCAAAGAAGGAAATTTGAATTTTTCTCTTGAAGACAACTCCATGTGACAACAGAGGCAGAGATCAGAACAATATAGCTGCAAGCTAAGGGGCACCATGGATTGATGGCCATCGCCAAGAACCAGGGAGAGACAAGGAAAGGATCTGAGACGCGGAGTCTCAGAAATCTCCTGACACCTTGATTTTGAAATCCTGAACTCCAGAGCTGTGACGGAATAAATTTCTGTTGTTGAAAGCCACTCAGTTTGTGACCCTTTGGTCCAACAGCCCTAGAAAGCCAGTACAGATTTTCATTCTTTGCCCAAGAGATCTTTCCTACTGCCACTATGCAGATACTGCCATATATTTTTTTCCCAAAAGCTTTAAGGTCTGGCCTTTCGTAGTTTGATAGCATCATTCAATTATAATCTAACTTATGTGGGATGTAAGGTAAGGATGAAATTTTATCTTTTACCATAGTAGTAGCTGGTTGTCCAATACTGTCCTTTGGAGAGTCCATTTTCTTCCCTATTGATTATAATTTTTCTTCTATCATATACCAAGCACTTACAGGTCTTTTTCTATGCTTACCTTTTTTCCCCCCATATTGATATAGTTGTCCCACACCATTTGGGTTTTTTACATTGTGGTAAAATATAAAATTTACCATTTGAACCATCCTGAGCGTACAATTCAACAACATTAAGTACATTCACATTGTTGTGCGACCATCAATACTCTACATCTCCAGAATATTTTTATCATCCCAAACTAAAATTTTGTATCCACTAAATAGTAACTTTTCATTCTCCTTCCCCCCAGCCTCTAGTAATCACCATACTGCTTTCTTTCTCTATGAGTTTGACTATTTTAGGTACTTCATGTAAATAGAATTATACAATATTTGCCCTTTTGTGTCTGGCTTATTTCACTTAGCATAATGTCTTCCGAGTTCATCCATATTGAAGTATGTGTCAGAATTCTTTCCTTTTCAAGCCTGAATAATATTGTATTGTGTGTATATACCATATTTTGTTTATTCATTCACCTGTCAATCATATCATCCAGCTTTAATGGTTATTATTTGCCTTACTACAAATCTAGATATCCAGTATGTATGTTCACCTTCTTTAGTTCTCGGTTTCAAAATAACATGGTCCACTCTCTCTTTCTCAAAATAAATAAATAAAGTTTAAGAAAGTGGGGCGCCTAGGTGACTCAGTCAGTTAGGCATCAGGTTCTTGATTTTGGCTCAGGACAGGATCTCATGGTTCATGGGTTCAAGCCTCACATCAGGCTCCATGCTGACAGTGTGGAGCCTGATTGGGATTTTCTTTTGCCTTCTCTCTTTCTCTCTGCCCCTCTCCCATTCATGCATGCACATGCACTCTCTCTTTCTCTCTAAAAATAAATAAATAAGCTTTAAAAACACACTAAATAATGTGGTGTATTCTTAGCCCTTACTTTCCCTGTGAATTTAGAAACTGTCTGGAAGTCATACGAATACACACACACACACACACACGCAAACATACACACAATCTTTTAGATTTTTTTTGATAGTGTGGAGGAGGCAAAATTTCTCTTCTAACCTTCTTAAGATCTCCAGCTAGGTTTACAAATTAAACTGACATAAGATAGATTAATAGGAGAAAAAGATAAAAGTTTTCATAATTATTATTTTTCTTAAATATACATGGGAACTTTCACAAGAGAAATGAAGACCCAAAGAAGCAATTAGAGTTGAGCACTTATATGAGTTGAACAAAGAGTGGTAAATTGTAAAAACATGACATAGCAAAGGGGTTTTGGCTGGGATAGTTAATTGTGTCGAGAAGTGACTAGAAAGGTAAGGGTTAGTTTAACAAGGTTCTGTTTATGAACCAGGCAGGGGGCTATAAAGGATGAGAGAGCTATAAAGGAGTAAATTTTGTATGCAGGTGAAGTTGACATCAGATCAAATTAGACTGCTATAATTCTACGATGTCAAATATAATCACTATGGTAACCACAAAGAAAATATCTATAGAATATACATAAAACAAAATGAGAAGGCATCAAAACAAGCCACTGTAAAAATTTAACTGAACACAAAGGATGTCACTAATGGAGGAAGTAAAGAACAAATGCCATAAGACATACAGAAAACAAATAAATGGTATCATTTAAATATATTGGATTAAACTACCCGATCAAAAGGCATAGATTGAACATGTGAATAGAAACAGCCGTCACCCCAGAAGGAAAACAGCCAATTTAACTGAAGGGAAAAGAGATAAAATGGAATGAAGAAAAGTTGTGAGACTTCTTAGATTTTATAGGATGGGATTGTAGAGTGATTAAGCTGTGAATACACAGTGTTCTCCAAGATAAGAGAAGAAGGACCCCAAAATAATCCAGAGGTCATTAAGGCTGCTGCTTTTGTATTAAAAAGAGGAAATCCATCCCCTGGGCTTCAGCAGACCAGACAACCCCTGCTCCTAGCTATAAGAGTGGTGCTACCGCAGCTATGAGATCAGGGCCACCCAAAGCCATAGATGGCTCACCCTTGCCCAACAGAGTGTTGGGTGTGGCTGCCTCCACCTAGATTTCAAAGAATGGACCCAGCCAGAACTGTAGGCATGCAAACCAGATAGAAGACTACAGAGGGGGCAAGGTTAATGCTGAGAGCCCCCTGCTAAGGAAATGCCTAGTGGAGTTATGCCCCCACAACCCCAGACCAGTAGAATCACCAGTGTGCAATTTCACATAAGGAAAGCTGTAGGAATGCAAATCCAAGCCATGAAAGCTGCTATCTGTGCTGTCTCAGAAAAGCCATGGGGGCAAAGATACCTCAATATTCCCAGAAGATGCTATCTTCACCTCACTGGGCCTGGTGGGCAGAGCATCAAATTAGAGATTATTTAAGCCTTAAGATTTGATGTTTGCCCTACTGGGTTTGGACTTACTTGGCCACCTCTTTCTTTCCTATTTCTCCTTTTTGGAATGGGGAGTTTATCCCTTGCCCTGCCCACCATTGTATTTTGGAAGCACATGACTTGCTTTCTTTTGCAGATTCACAGCTGGAGAACAATTTGCCTCAGAATGAATTGTACCTTCAGTCTACTCCATATCTGATTTAGATGGTATTTGTATGAGACTTTGAACTTTAGACTTTTGAATTGCTAGAGATGCCAGAATGAGTTAAGTCTTTTAGGACTATTGAGATGGAATGAATGAATTTTGCATACAAGAAAGATATGAATGTTAGGGGACCAGAGGCAGAATGCTATGGTCTTAATGTGTCTTCCAAAAATTCATATGTTGAAACCCTAATGTCCAATGTGATGGTATTCGAAGCTGGGGTCTTTGGGAGGTATTAGGTCATGAAGGCTCCACCTTTATGGATGAGGTTAATACCCTCAGAAAGAAAGGCCTGAGAGAGCCTCCTTGCCCCTTCTGTCATGTGAGGATGCAATGAGAAGCCTTAGACCCAGAAGAGGGCCTCACAAGACCATACTGGCACTTTTATGCTTACATCAAACCTCCAGAACTGTGATAATAAATATCTGTTGTTTCTAAGTGGCATTTTGTTGGAGCAGCCTAGATGAACTAAGACACTCTCCAATCAAAAGCCATAGAATGGATGAATAGATTTAAAAAATAAGATCCAGCGATATGCTGTCTACAAGAGACTAACTTTAGATTGAAAGACACACCTAGACTGAAAATGAAGAAACAGAAGAATATTTCATGCAAATAGTAACCCCACAAAATCCGGAATGGCTACACTTCCATAACACAAAATAGACTTAAAAAACTGTCTCTAGAGACAAAGAGGGTCATATATAATGCTGAAAGTTCCACTCACCAGGGAGACATAACCATTATAAATACACACATTCCACATCAGAACACCTGCATGTAGTATAAGCAAATTCTGACAAATCTGAAGGGAAAATTGACAATGATATAATAATTATAGGGATGGAGTTCAATATCCCATTTACAACAATGGGTAGAACACTGAGGCAGGAAAAGCAATAAGGAAACAATTGACTTGAAGAACATAGTATGTCAAAAGGATCTACCTGATGTATGCAGAACTTTCCAGTCAACAGAACACACATTTTCCAAGATAGATCACATTTGATCACAAAACAAATGTTAACAAACTTTGAAAAATAAAAATTTTTAATGTTTATTTATTTATGTGTGTGTGTGGGGGGGAGAGAGAGAGAGACAGAGAGAGAGAAGAGAGAGAGAGAGAGAACATGAGTGGAGGAGGGGTGGAGAGAGAGAGAGGGAGACAGAGACAGAGAATCTGAAGCAGGCTTTTCATTCTTAGCATGAGTGCCCGGTGTAGGGCTTGGACTCACGAACTGTGAGATCATGACCTGAGCCAAGGTTGGATGCTTAACTGATTGAGCCACTCAGGTGCCCCTAAATTTTGAAAAATTTAAATCATTTCAAGTATCTTCTCCAATCACAATGGAATGAAACTAGAAATCAATAATAGCAGAAAAAAAAAAGGGAAAACTCACAAATATGTAGAAACTAAACAACACATTCTTGAACAACTACTGAGTTAAAAAGGAAATCAAAAGAAAATTTAAAAAGTACCTTGAGACAAGTGAAAGGTGAAAAGACCACCTCCCAAAACTTATGGGTTGCAGCAAAAGCAGTACTTTAGAGGGAAATTTATATCAATAAACACTAAAAAAGAAAAAAGTTCTCAGACAAACCAACTTTATACTTCAAAGAAATAGGACAAAGAATAAACTAAGCCCAAAGTTAGCAAAAGGAAGGAAATGATAAATAGTAGAGCAAAAATAAATAAAATACAGTATAGAAAAATAATAGAAAAAAACTTCTAAGAGTTGTTATTTTGAAAAGATAAACAAAATCAACAAACCCTTAGCTAGACTATTTGAAAATAGAGAAGAACTCAAACATATAAATGCAGAAAATAAAGAGAAAATATTACAATAATGTGTCTGAAGTAAAAAGGATCATTACAGACTATCATGAACAATCATATGCCAACAAATTGGATAACTTAGAATAAATAAATAGAAACATACAACTTAGTGAAACTGAATCAAGAAAAAAATAAAAAGTCTAAACAGACCAGTAACAAATAAGATCAAATCAGTAATCAAGAACAAAGAAAAACCCAAGATCAGATGACTACAGAGGTCAATTCTACAAAACATTCAAGAAGAATTAATTCTTCAGAGTAATACCTATTCTTCTCAAGCTGTTCCAAAAAATAGAAATGAAAGGAAATCTTCCAGAATCCTTCTATGAAGCCAGTATTACCTTGATTTCCAAACCAGACAAAGACCCCACTAAAAGGAATTACAGGCCAATATCCCTGAATGAACATGGATGCAAAAATTCTCAACAAGATACTAGCAAATTGAATTCAACAGTATATTAAAAGAATTATTCACCGTGATCAAGTAGGATTAATTCCTGTGCTGTAGGACTGGTTCAAAATTCACAAATCAATCACCGTGATACATCACATTAATAGAAGAAAGGACAAGAACCATATGATTCTGCCAATAGATGCAGAAAAAGCATTTAACAAAATATAGCATCCTTTCCTAATAAAAACCCTCAAGAACGTTGGGATAGAAGGAACATACCTTAACAACATAAAAGCCATATATGAAAGGCCCACGGCTAATATCATCCTCAGTGGGAAAAACTGAGAGCTTTCCCTCTAAGATCAGGAGCACAATAGGGATATCCACTAGCATCAGCAATCAGACAGCAAAACGAAATGGGCAAAAGACATGAATAGACACTTTTCCAAAGAAGACATCCAGATGTTCAACATCACTCATTATCAGGGAAATACAAATTAAAACCACATTGAGATACTGCCTCAGACCAGTCACAGTGGCTAAAATTAATAACTCAGGAAGCAACAGATGTTGGCAAGGATGTGGAAAAAAGGGGAACCCTCTTGCACTGTTGGTGGGAATGCAAACTGGTGCAGCTGCTCTGGAAAACAGTATGGAGGTTCCTCAAAAAATTAAAACTAGAACTACCCTGTGAGCCAGCAATAGCACTGCTAGGAATTTATCCAAAGGATAAAGGAGTGCTGATTTGTAGAGGCACATGTACCCCAATGTTTATAACAGTGCTATCAACAATAGCAAAATTATGGAAAATCAACTGATGAAGAGATAAAGAAGATCTGAATAGCCAAAGCAAGTTTGAGCAAGAACAACAAATCTGGGGGCATCACATTTCCTAATTGCAAAATATATTGCAGAACTACGCTAATCAAAAACAGTGTGGCACTGGCATAAAGATAGACAGGACAGTGGATTAAAATTGAGAGTCTAGTAATAAACGCACACATCTTTATCCAATTGATTTTTGACAAGGATGCCAATGCCCTTCACAGAGAAAAAGCATAGTCTCCTCAATAATAATACTAGAACAACTGGATATCCACATGCAAAAGGATGAAGTTGGATTTCCACCTCATGACATACAAAAGAGCCATTCAAAATGGGGACACCTGGGTGGCTCAGTGGATTAAGCATTCAGCTCAGGTCATGATCTCACAGTTCATGAGTTTGACCCCTGCATCAGGCTCTGGGATGACAGCTCAGAGCCTGGAGCCTGCCTTAGGTTCTCTCTCTTTCTTTTTCAAAAATAAATAAACATTGGTTGGGTTTGAGGTTGGTGTTGAGGAGAATAACTACCATGACTTCCGGTGCTTTGATGAAACCTCAGATGCAAGGCCTTCTGGCCAAGCACCTGCGATTTCATATTGTTGGAGCATTCGCTGTGTCCCTCGGGGTTGCAGCTTTCTATAAGTTTGCTGTGGCCAAACCAAGAAAGAAGGCATATGCAGATTTCTACAGAAATTATGATTCCTTGAAAGATTTTGAAGAGATGAGGAAGGCTGGTATCTTTCAGAATGCAAAGTGATTTTGGAGTGTAAAGAATTTTTTTGGGTTGAGTTCCATGGAAGTTTGTCACTGACCTGTGTTCCTGAGCTATGAAACATGAATGTTGGGTTATGGAATAATTTCTCTTGATAAATAAACTAACAGATACGGTGGACAGTAAAAGCTAAATAAATAAATAAACATTAAACATTTTTAATACTATGTATAAAAGCAAACTATTAAACTCTTAAAAAAAATATCAGTAAATTTTCATGACCTTAGATTTGGCAATGGACTTTAGATCTATACTAACATGAGCAACAGCAGGAAAAAAAAAATAGAGAAAGTGGACTTAAAATTAAAATCTCTTGGGGCACCTGGGTGGCTCAGTCAGTTAAGCGTCTGACTTTGGCTCAGGTCATGATCTCACGGTTTGTAGGTTCGAGCCCTGCCTCTGGCTCTGTGCTGACAGCTAGTTCAGAGCCTGGAGCCTGCTTCAGATTCTGTATCTCCCTCTCTCTCTGACCCTCCCCTGCTCACACTGTCTCTCTCAGAAATAAATAAAAACATTTAAAAAATTTAAAAAAACCTCTTGTACATCAAAGAATATTATCTACAAAGTGACAAGACATCAAGAAAGTAAAAAGCCAGTGTACAGAAAGTGAGAAAATATTTGCAAATCATTTATCTGATAAGGGACTTATATCCAGAATATGTAAAGAACTCTTAAAATTTAACAACAAAAAGATAAACAACACAATTAAAAACTGGATAAAGGCCAAAACCGCCATGGGGTGTCACTTGTGCTCATTGGGATGATTACTATACAACAACGACAACTATAGACAATAACAAACGCTGATGAGGGTGTGGAGAAATTAGCACCATCATACATTGCTTCTGGTAGGGATGTAAAATGGTGCAGCTGCTGTGAAAAACAACCTGGTGGTTCCTCAAAAAGTTAAACGTCGAATTGCCAAATGACCCAGCAATTCCCCTCCCAAGTGTAGCTCCAGGAGAAATGAAAAAGATACTCAAGCAAATGCTCGTACATACATGTTCGCAGCAGCACTACTCACAAAGGAAGAAACAATCCAAATACCCATTTTATCCAGGTGAATGAATAAACAAAATGTGGCAAATACATACAATGGGTTACTCAGCCACCTATATATTCTTCAGGATGCCTATGTATGAATCTATAATGAAAATCACCAGTATGAAAAGGAGGCATAATTCCAGGGTGAAGGGAGGGGATGTGAGTGTTGAAGGTCTCCAGGATGCATCAAAAGGAGGGTAGTGCTCTGTTACTGAATCTGGATGTGGGTGCACAGCCTTGGTTCTCTTTAGTGTCATGTTTTACATCTTGACCATGTATTACTAATATTTTATAAATTAGATTTTATCTCAGTGGTATTGATAATCATGCCAAAGCAGAGATTTTGGAAGAGAATACACCACTCTTTGGTCCACCAATGTGTTTTTGAAAAAACTTTTTTGGGTCTTTGAAATTGCAAAAGAGGGGCGCCTGGGTGGCTCAGTCAGTTAAGTGTCTGACTTCGGCTCAGGTCATGATCACATGGTTTGTGAGTTCGAGCCCCGCATCGGGCTCTGTGCTGACAGCTAGCTCAGGGCCTGGAGCCTGCTTCGGATTCTGCGTCTCCTTCTCTCTCTGATCCTCCCTTGCTCATGCTGTCTCTCTCTCTCTCTGTCAGAAATAAATAAAATATTAAAAAAATGAAATTGCAAAAGAGATTCATGCTGTTTATGATGAGTGAAATGCAGAAATGTATGCGGAACAAGTTAAAAATCAATGGCTCCACCACTTTCCTCCCTCCACGAAGAATCTAACGTTAAAATGATCTGTGCTTTCACATCTTTCTCCCTTCTCACACAAGTGTATATAACTCATATACCAGCTTTATTAATTTTTTTATACACGCACTTGTGTGGATAAAACTCAGCAACTCTTTAACAGTATTTAGACCCCTTTCCAACATTCAGATCTAATTGAATTTTTTAGAAAAAATACTGCATAATACCTCAGTGAGTGACTAAATCCTCATTTATTCCACTGTCATCTTGTTCCTAGTTAATTGCTACAAATAACACTGCAATAAACTTTTTTGGCCTTGATTCTTTTTTGGCCCTTGGGTCCTAAATTGGGATTGGTTGCTTTCTTCAACTTTGGCCATAGCTCACACACACAGCAGCAGGAAATGAGAATACACTGTTTCCATGGCTATGTTGAGGGGATGGTAACAGCAGTTCTTCTGGCTTGCCAGCCTGATGGGTGGAAACAGTATCTAATCTGTGTTTCCCACCAACAGTCTTTATCATGGTCAGCAGAGGTGGTGCAGGAGCAGTGCTTCTCTGAGCTCACTGCTCTTCAGTAACTCCTGGGGAGGGTCTAAAACTGCAGGTGCCTGGGCTTCCCCACAGACCTACCAAATCAGAATGTCTGGGAAGGGGCCTGGGATCTTTTTGTAGTTGTGTTTTAATTCCCCCAAGTGATTCTGATATAGCTAACGGGGCACACATCTGACAGAAAATCATGAGCAGAACCTGTCTAGAGTGGAGAAATCCAAGTTTCAAAAGCTGTGATTTATGAATTAAGTATGTATGAAGACAGTGTCCCCAGGGGCACCTGGGTGGCTCAGTTGGTTGAGCATCTGACCTCGGCTCAGGTCATGATCTCTGGTTCATAAGTTCGAGTCCTATATCGGGCTCTGTGCTGACAGCTCAAAGCCTAGAGCCCACTTCAGTTTCTGTGTCTCCCTCTCTCTACCCTCCTCCCCTCTCATAAATAAACATTAAATAATTTTTTATTTTAAATTTTTTTAATGTTTTATTTATTTCTAGGAGAGAGAGAGAGACAGCGTGAGCAGGGGAGGGTCAGAGAGAGAGGGAGTCACAGACTGAAACAGGCTCCAGGCTCTGAGCTGGCAGTCAGCACAGAGCCCGACGCGGGGCCTGAACCCACGAACCGCGAGATCATGACCTAAGCGAAAGTCGGACGCTCAACCGACTAAGCCACCCAGGCGCCCCTAAATAATTTTTTTAAAAAGAAAAGAAAATTATGTGCCCGGATAATCATTACGGTTAGAAACTCAAACATTCAATCTACACGCAACATTTTAATTCCATGACTTGTTTAATACAAGGGAGGCCTATGTGTTCCTTTGTCTGCTGTAAAGCCCAAGATACAGGAGGCAGCTATGATGTGGATGTTTTCAAGTAACAATTTTCTGGGCACCTGTGAATCCTTTCCTAGAAGGCATAGACACTGAATGTCTGGGTTTTGTTTTGGTTTTTTTTTTTTGTCTGGGTTTTTTTAATGGACTAAGATCAAAGGTGTTCTGGCCCATTGCTGCTGGACTGTGTCCCATAAAACCTCACTTGAAGAATAGAAAGAAAAAAAAAAACCTGTTACTTCAGTTTTTGTTAGGAAAGATCTGGACAGAGCATGGGATTTTTAAAGACAACGACCTTTCAGGAGAGGCCAGCTTAGCTGTTTGAGAGGTTCCTTAACAGGTTTGAGTAGCAAAGGGGAGGTCTCGCACCTGTCTCCTAGACGGCAGAATGCGGCCACCTTATCGTCACATACCACGAGCAGCCACCAGATGGCGAGGCTCCCTTATTTTCCTCAAAAGGCCGAACTGCTTTGGAAGTGGAAGAGAATAAATGACTTCAGTTTCTCTATTTATATGAAACGAAAGTGAAGCGGACAAGGATTCATTGTTTCAGTAGTTATGTCCTAGCTTCCCCGTGTCTCAGACAACATCACCCACCTTGCGGGGAGATTGCGAGGACGTGCTTCATACGTGGCAAGCGCTCAGACCCTGCGTGGCAAGTTCTAAGCACTCTTTTTAAAAAATGAAAAGCTGAGATTGAAAAGGCTTCTGGGATTACAACTTCATTTTAATTGCTTTCCTGTTGAGTTCCATTTCAGATTTCTGTTTTTTCTCCTGTTTTAAATTGGTATATGGCTGACACACAATGTTACGTTAGTTTCAAGCGTGCAACATAGTGATTCCACAAGTCTATACATTATGTCCTGCTCACAAGTGTAGCTACCCATCCGCCAGCATACAACAATAGCACTGACTACATCCTACACGTTGTCCCTTTTATTCCCGTGGCTTGTTGGTTTCATAACTGGAAGCCTGTACCTCCCACTCTCCTTCCCCGTTTGGCCCTGCTCCCCTCTGCCAACCATCCGTTTGTCCTTTCGATACCTATTTGCTCTAAAATCCGCTACACAGTCCTATCTAGGTCAAAATTGAAAATCGATGTACAAAACCGATGTACAAGTTTATAAAACAGATAAATTCAAGAGATTGTAAGAGTACTTTCTTTTTTTTTTCTTTTTTTTTGTAAGAGTACTTTCAAAAGAGATCATCACTGACTTCCTTAGAAAGTATGTTGCCTTTCTGCCTTAAGAATTTGATTCAACTGATTAAATTCAATTTGCCCCTGACTGCTGTGCGAAATGAGATGAAGGATTCCTGAAGATACATTGTGAAGCAGTAAATTGCCTTCTGCATCCTTTGCTTTCCCCTTTTTATAAGTTTTCCCCTTTCCTATTAAGCTCCCCACGCTATCTTCCTGCAGCCCACCCTCTTTTGTTTTCCAATCGTGCCCAGGTGGGGTACCGACACTGGATGAAGATTGGGAGCCCCCTTCCCCTCCGCCAAACCCCAGGAAGCTCATCACAGGACGACGAAGTGAAAAGTGACCTGAATGTGGTGCTTTTGCACTTGGGCAGCTTTCACTCTAGCGAGATAATAACGTGGAAGAGGAGGAGGAGCCATTTATTGAACACTTTCTCTATTGTGGATACCCTTTCTGCATGTTCACTTAATCCCTGCAAAAACCTTAAGATGGAAGGATGGGGATAAGCACCCATTTACATATGAAGAAGCCCGGAACGGAGCTAGTAGTAGGTGAAAGATCCAGGTCTTGACCTTAGGCTTGTCTGATTCCACAGCTAAGCCTTCCCCCTCATTTTTAGGCTAATCCCTTCTAGAAGAAGTTTTTCTTAAAGCTAAGAATACGGAGTGAGAGAAATGAGATATTTATATCATTTTGGTCATTAATATTATTCTATTTCACATTAAAAGTATGTGATTATTTTTGTTTCATTCTTCAGAATGTTTCACTGAAGAATCAAAATAATAACAACATACCACATTCTTTTTAATTTTCCATGAGTTGCCACTAAAGGAAATGTAGACAATTTGTCATTCCTTGGGGCATTATAGAGAATGATGATTTTCTGTATTCTTTATACTAATGAGGTAATAATTATCTTTATTATTCTTTGTGACAATGCAATATAAAGTCATAATCACCACATTTTGGGAACTCTAAAATGTGTTCAAACAAAAAGGATAAACAAGAATTTGGCAGATACAGCATTAGAGAAGAGGTTTTTATTTACTTATTTGTTTTAAGTTTTATTTATTGATTTTGAGAGAGAGAGAGCAAGCATGCATGCACGAGAGAGGAGCAGAGAGAAAGAGGGACAGAGAGAATCCCAAGCAGGCTCCTAGCTGATAGCCCATGGAGCCTGATCCCACGAACCAAACTGTGAGCTCATGACCAGAGTCGAGATCAAGAGTCAGAAGCTGAACTGACTGAGCCACCAGGGAACCTCAGGAGACCTGAGTATTTTAATATGATTCCTGATAGGGGAGCTTGGGATTCTCTCTCTCCCTCTGTCCCTCTGCTCCTCCTTGGTACTCTCTCTCTCTCTCAAAATAAATAACTAAACTTAAAAAAATATGATTCCTGGTACAAACCTTAAAGTGATTGATTTGGTAGCCTATAATCTAAAGTATATACAAATTTGGATTTGTCCTAAAAGTATAAAACATCCTGGCTTATTCATTAGGCTTGCCTAATATTTTAAAATAATTCCACACCCATACTGTCTTCATAGGTTCCACAAAATCATTTACCAATAGATAGTATATATATATTATCTCAGAGAGATCAATATAGTACAAGCATCATGCTGTTCCTTCATAACCTGTTAAGACAAGTGCAGGAACCCGATGCGGTCTGCCCAAGGCAACTTGTCAGTGAGTGTTCTAGCCGGTGTGGATTCAGCAGCACATAACAGAAGATCAATTCAATTGGCACCAATAACGTGGAAAGCCTGAGGGAGGGTGACTCCAGGCTTGGTTAAGGCAGTGGCTCATTGCCATCGCTAAGGATCCAGGTTCTCTTCAATCTTCTGTTGCGCTTTGCTCATGATGTTGGCTTTTGCCCACAGGCTTGCAAGAGGGCTGCCAGCAGGTTCAAGACAGTTGTCCCTCGAAAATCACAGGTTTGAACTACATGGGTCCATTTATACATGGATTTTTTTTACTATATAAATACAGTACAGTACTGTAAATGTATTTTCTCTTCCTAATGATACATTTAGTAACATTTTCTTTTCTTACTTTATTGTAAGAATACAGTGTATAATACATATACAAAATATGTGTTAATCGACTGTTCATGCTCTCTATAAGGCTTTGGGTTAACAGTAGGCTATTGGGGGCACCTGGATGGTTCTTTAGGTTAAGCCTCCTACTTCGGCTCAGGTCATGATCTCACAGCTTGTGGGTTCGAGCCCACACCAGGCTCTGCACTGATAGTACAGAGCCTGTTTGGGATTGTCTCTCTCCTTCTTTCTCTCTCTCTCTCTCTCAAAAACAAATAAAGCTCAAAAAAAAGATACATGGGGTGCCTGGGTGGCTCAGTCAGTTAAGTGTTGGACTTCAGCTCAGGTTATGATCTCTCAGCTCATAAGTTTGAGCCCTACATCGGGCTGTGTGCTGACAGCTCAGAGCCTGAAGCCCACTCTGGATTCTGTGTCTCTCTCTTTCTTTGCCCCTCCCTGGCTCATGCTCTCTCTCTCTCCTTCAAAAACAAATAAATATTAAAAAAAATTTTTTTAAAGAAGATATAAGAAAAAAAGAAACAGTAGGCATTAGTAGTTCAGTTTGGGTGGGGGAGGGGGGGAGTCAAAAGTTATACATGGATTTTAAACTGCCCAGAGTGTTGCTGCCTCTAGCTCCTCTCACCTCACCCCATTGTTCAAGAGTCAACTTCTCAACTTTAAAAGGCTTCCTTGTACTCCTCTGTTAGAGTGAGAAAAACTCTTCCACACTTATTCGGAATTATAGACATGCTCATTCCTAAATCATTCGCTGGCAAGGAAAATGGAATTTCCAGGATTTGATTAGATTAATTATCATCCCCCATAGGTCTACCTTTTTCTAAACTATGTGGTCTCCTGAGAGCTGAACAAAACCAAGATTCTTACCAAAGGGATGATTAGTGGATGGAATGGCTGCAAGGTGGGTGGTCAACAGTTACTGCTATGCTGAGTCAGAGGAAGAGCCGAAAAGGAATCTGCTTCAAAGGCAAGGCTGGTGCTTTCAGGGTATTTGCCTGTTGGAGGAGAACAAAAGCTAAAGAATAACTGGACAATACTATTCCTTTGTTTCTAATTTGACATGGCAATCTCAACCCCCTAATGATTTTTTTAGGGAAAGATAAAAATACTGTGATTATGTCTCTTAAAAGAGACAAGAAATTCCCTACATGGAGGAGTCAGTGGTTCAGAGTTAAATTTGTAACTAAAATAAATCTTGGGAGAGGGGCACCTGGGTGGCTCAGTCAGTTGAGCGACCCTTTGGCTCAGGTCATGACCTTGATTTTGTGGGTTCAGGTGCTTTGGGCTCTGTGCTGACAGCCTGGAGCCTGCTTCGGATTCTGTGTCTCCCTCTCTCTCTGCACCCCCCCCCCACACTGTATCTATCTAAAAAATAAATAAACATGAAAAAAAATTTTTTAAGAAATCGTGGGAGAAACATAATTAAATCAACCAGAACATTTTCAGTTCGATGTACAGAAACCCTATTTATGAAAAAGGAAAATCCATCTTTCGTCAGAAAATCCAGAGGTAGGGCAGGCACTGGTGTTGGTTGATTAGGCTCTTTCCATCTCTTGGTTCTGCTGCCTTTAGTGTTGGCTTCATCCTCAGGTTGGTGGCTATAGTGATTGCAGGTGTCACAGCTCATCAAGGCAAGGTTCAAAAGGGGCAGAACAGTAGCTGCCCATTAGAATGGCAAGACTTTCCCCAGATGCCCTTAAGCACACTCCCTCTCTTGTTTCCCATCCAGAGGTAGGTCATATGTCCACTCCTGAATCCATCACTGTCCGGAGGATGGGCTCAGTAGACATCTAGAGTGTGAGAATTCTGAGTTTGTTTTCATTGTGATTGGGATAGTTAGTATCTCCTTATCTCTATCTGTAGTGAATCTAGATCAGTGGCCCACACATGTTTTTGTAAATAAAGTTTATTGAACACAGCGCTATTCATGTATTTATGTATCGTTGATCTCTGCTTTCATGCTACAATGACAGAGTACTTGTAACAGAGACCCTATCTATGGCCTACAGAGCCTAAAATATTTTTATCTGCTTTTTATTTTAAAAAAAAGTTTGCCAACTCTAATCTAGAATTAACTGGAGTACTTTCTTTTATTTGCTTTAAAGTATCTTCTGAAAACAGTATATTTTCAGTAATGTAGATTGCCTTCCCCATTGCTGGTGGGCATTCTCCAATTCACTGAGGATCTGAAAAGGCCAAGGAAGGAAGAATTCGCCCTTTTTTTCCTGCCTCACTTTTGAGCTGCAACATCCCATCTTATCTGCTCCTTCTCTTGGACTGGAGTTTATACTGTCTTCTGCCTTGGTTCTCAGGTCTTCAGATTCTGACTGAATTGTACGACTGACTTTTCTGGGTTTTTAGCTTGCAGATTGCAGATGGCAGTTTGTGGGATTTAGCCTCCATAATTACATGAGCCAATTTCTCATAGTCTATCTCTTTCTCTCTCTCTCTCTTTCTCTCCCCCCCCCCACATAAACACACACACATATATACACATGTTCTCTAGAGGAACAGAATTTGTGTGTGTGTGTGTGTGTGTGTGTGTCCTCTTTCTCTGGAGAACCCTGACTATTACAGAGCAAAACCTAAGTTTATGTCATCCATAGTTATGTGATTAGATATATTTTACCAATTTCCCATGTGATTTTTCCAAATTGAAGAAATCCAGTCTACATAACATACCTACATAAAATCAAATCACTGACTTTCCCATCAGTCATGCTGCTTAAATAGTGTTCCAGCCAGTGGTGTGCTGGACCCAGTTTTTCCTGATTTGTAAGAGTCGATTGTTAGCATTACATTCAAACTGCCTCCAGTGACCTTGGTAGTATAAAATGGAGGGTGGTGGGAAGATAGACCACAGAAATTGGCAAGCATTACAAACAGAGGTTGTTGGATTGTTTTTCCCCCCAAACATCTGGCTGTTAAACATTTACCAGCACACCATGGCTCCAGTAATTCCTGAATATCTTACCAACCTATTTCTGTCATATAACTGCATGACAGAGAATGTCTATATGTGATCAGGACGTTGCCAATACATTATCAGTTTAAAATGAATTTGTGGATGGAATACTACATGGCAATGAGAAAGAATGAAATCTGGCCATGTGTAGCAACATGGATGGACCTTGAGGGTGTTAGGCTGAGCGAAATAAGTCAGGCAGAGAAGGACAGATACCATATGTTTGCACATATACGTGGATTAGGAGGAACTTAACAGAGGACCATGGGAGAGGAAAAGGGGAAAAATAGTTGGGGAGAGGGAGGGAGGCAAACCATGAGAGACTCTTGAATGCTGAAAACAAACTGAGGGCCTGATGGGGGTGGAGGAGAGGGGAAGGGGGGTGATGGGCATGGAGGAGGGCACTTGTGGGGATGAGCACTGGGTGTTATATGGAAACCAACATGACAATAAATTATGCAAGAAGAAAAATGAATTTGTGGTCTGAAATAATTGGTCAGTTCAATCTCTCTTGCACTGAACTCATATAGTAATATGTTTTACATTTTATACAGTTTTAGGGGTTCCTGGGTATCTTGGTCAGTTAAATATCTGACTCTTGATCTCAACTCCAGTCTTGATCTCAGGGTTGTGAGTTCAAGCCTACTTTAAAATGCGAGGCCTATTTTAAAAAAACAAAATAATAATAATAATAATAAATAAAAATTATACATCGATATGTATAGCTTTTCCTAAAAAATATTTCTTAGATAGATCTTGTAGATGAAATAATGAAAGCAAAATATCTTCCCCTTAACTGACCTGAAACTGTAAGCATATTTATATTGTAAAATTTATGTAAACTCCTTGTATGTGACTAAAGCAGAACATAGCTAACATTGTACAAGAATCAAGTGTTCTGAACTCTCAGTTTGTTCTGTGGTGAGAGTAGTGTTTACTGAGATCCAAAGGAAAGCCCTGGGTTTGGAGAGGCTTGCCTTAATGTAAAAAGTGCACTCATTCAGTTAAAAAATATTTATTAAACACCTATTAAGTCCTAGACAATAATGACTTACAAAAGACCTGAGCCCTGCTCATCTGAGCCTTACGTTCTAGTGGGGGAGGTAGAAGTTAAATAAATAATCACATACATGAGCAAAAAGTAACTGTGGAACAGAAGGAAAGAAATACAGGTCTTTGCAAGCTTGGGAAACAGACCCTCCCTGAGAAGAACTGAAAGACAATCACTGTATCTGGATTGCAGGGAGTGAAAAGGAGATGAAATCTATATTTTAGGGGAAATCAGTTTTCCAAGAGACCCTGGAAAAACATGCCAGCCTAAGAATAGTGGGGAGCCATGTGAAGGGTTTTAAACAAAGGAGTATCAGGATCAGATTTGCATTTTCGAAAGATCACTGGCTGCAGATGACAAATGACTTGTGGAATGGGAAAAATAAATAGAAGAAGATAAATCCTTTGGCTATTGCAGCCATTCTGGTGGGAGATTACGGAAGCTCAAAGCAGGGCATTAGCAGAGCAAATAGTGAGAAGTGTCTGGAACCAGATCTGAACTAACTGGGGTTCCCGTGAAACACTTCAAGGAGCTTATAATGTAACTGAAGAGGTGACTCACAGGTATGAAATCACAGAAACAGTGCATAATTAGGAAGTAAGCTGAGAAGTTCAAACTTTTGGGGACATAGGAAGTGAGAGTGAAAAATGGGTCAGCACTCCAATGGTTAGAATTTATTTTTTCTTTTAAATTTTTTATTTATTTCTAAGACAGAGAGAGAGAGAGTGAGCAGGGGAGGGTCAGAGAGAGAGGGAGTCACAGACTGAAACAGGCTCCAGGCTCTGAGCCGGCAGTCAGCACAGAGCCCGACGCGGGGCTCAAACCCACGAACCGCGAGATCATGACCTAAGCGAAAGTCGGACGCTTAACCGACAAAGCCACCCAGGCGCCCCAATCCAATGGTTAGAATTTAGAGAGAAGCCAGAGGCCGCAAGGGGCAGAACAACGAGGAGAGAGGCCTACAGAGATATGGCCATTGTGGGGAAGAACAAGTCTTGTTGGGTATGCAGGATAAGGCCAAATTACAAGAACTCGAAAAGGCCAGAGTTTGAAAGACTTGATGTGAGATTAAAGAATGAGCCACTACATATGGTTTACATGAGAAGGGTACAAGATGAAGGCAACATTTTAAAAAGTTTAGCTTAACTAAACTACTTAGACTGAGAAAAACTTGCTACCTGCATGGTTGTTGAATGGTGGACTGGGTTTAAGTGGTGGCAATTAGGAACGGGGATGAGGAGTGGATATTAGGAACATCCAACAGGCTCGCAATGATGACTGTGCTTTAGATGCACAATGAGCTTGAAATGAAATGCCCAGAAGGCAATATAGACCGGATGGTTTTCTTTGCATTCCTCTGCACTGTTTACAATCCCATGTTGTCTTTCCTCTTTAGTGTTCCCGAAAGGAATGTTCCGTGATTTGCACAAAGGAAAAATTCTGCTTTCTGAAGCACTTGGCAAGACTTTACAGAATGAACTACGGTAAGGTACCATTTTAATTTCATATTAAATATTTTGACATAATAAGATTGAACTACCCAAGCAGTCATAGACTTGTTTGTATTCTTTATCAGTTTTCATAATTACTGATTTCTAGAAAACTTGACCTATAAATAGAATCTTATTTTAGTGAGCTTAGGGAGATAAAAAAAAAAACCTTATATTTAACTTCCTCTAAAATTAATGTATATTGTAGTCTATAGCAAAACAGCTTCAGGATGTATTGTTCATATTTATAGAGAAACTCATACAATCATACCTTGTTTCTTAATTTCTACTTTATTAATAACCCACCTTCAATGTGCCTTTTTGTCAAAGATGAAGGTACCTTTTATCCCTCCATCCTCGTGACCCTCAGCTCTCCTGAAATAAATTATCACCAAAATACTGATAGAATATTTTGTGGAAAATCTCAAATTTCAAATGTCCAAACACTCTACAAATTAGAAACTCCAAAAGAACAATGTCTTTACTACAGAAATTAGCTTCAGAGTGGTTAGCAACTGTTGAAGGCATCTGCTAAGTGGGATTTTTAATTTAATGGAATTTGTTATAACTCCATCAGTAAAGCACAATTGCTGTGCACCATCTGTTGAGGCCTTGAAATTGACTTGCTTATATAGAACCGGATGTAACAATCATATCTATTGACATGGAATACTACTTTTTACTAACTTTTCATCTTACTCTTTGTTTTCCAATGCTTTTAGAATCATTAGAGGATAAATTAGTAAGAAAAAAACACAATCTCAAGCGTCAAAGGGGCAACTCAGCAATAAAAAAACCAACAACCTGATTAATAGACTAAGGACTTAAATAGAAATTTTTCCAGAAAAGATATACAAATAGCCAATAAGCACATGAAAAGATGCCCAACATCACTAATCATTAGGGAAATGCAAATCAAAACCACAATAATATATCTTTTAATACCCATTAGGATGGCCATTACAAAATAGAAAAACAAACAAACAGAAACCAGAGAATAAGTGTTTTCAAGGCTGTGGAGACATTGGAACCTTTATGCATTGCTGGTGGGAATGTGAAATAATGTAGCTACTAGGGAAAAACCATATGGCATTTCCTCAAATAAAAATGAAGTTACCATATGATCCAGCAATTCTACTTCTGAGTATATAACTAAAAGAATTAAAAGCAGGAACCCAAACAGATATTTATACACCGATATTTACAGCAGCATTATTCACAATGGCCGAAGTGTGGAAGCAACTCAAATGTCCACTGATGGATGAACAGATAAGCAAAATGTGGTATATACACAGTATATAATGGAATATTATTCAGCCTTGAAAAGGAAGAAGGAGATTCTGGCACATGCTACAACATAAATGAATCTCAAAGCTACTCTGCTAAATGAAATAACCCAGCCATGGAAGAACAAATATTGTTCAATTATAATGATATGTGATACCTAGGGAAGTCAAATTCATAAAGACAGAAAGTAAATGGTGGTTGTTAGGTGCCGGAGAGAGCGGGAAAGGGGAGTTATTTAATGGATATAGAGTTTCAGTTTAGGAAGATGAAAACGGTTCTGGAGATGAACGGTGGTGATGATTGTACAATGATAATGTACTTAATGCCACTGGACACTCAAAAATGGTTAGAAATACACACACACACACACACACACACACACACACACACACACACAGTATATTTTACCACAATAAGAGTCAAAGGGACTCAGAGGAGTCATCTGATGATTCAAGGATCCTAATAAACGGCTTAAAGTTGAACCAAATTAGTTGAATTATGCATCACTCTACACATCCATCTCATCAGGGAGTGGGCCTTCAGTGTCCGTCACACTGCAATGTCAGTACTGATGGACCTCATGGTGCAAAAGGCTGGAAGCAAGGAAGAAGGAGGGATGATCATTCAGGGGAGACTTGGGGGATAGGGCTATAGGAATGTCTTCCCAAGAATGATCCCTTATTTTTCTCCCAGACAGGGCCAAAAAAGCAGCTAAGGGAAACTTCAGAATGGAGACTACATTGAGGAAAACTACCATATCCCAATTGTATCCTTAGAACACACAGTTCATGGTTAAACTTTTTCTTCTTTAAGAAAATAGACAAAAGGGACAGCCTGGGTGACTGAGTTGGTTAAGCGTTCAATCCTTGATTTTGGCTCGGGTCATGATCCGGCAGCTCGTGAATTCGAGCCTCACATTGGGCTCTGTGCTGACAGTGCAGAGCATGCTTGGGATCCTCTCTCTCTCCTCCTCTCTCTGTTCCTCAAAATAAATAAAACAACAAAAAAGAAAATAATAAAGGAATTTAAGTACATGTTACATATGCTGTTTTTATAAATGTAATACTTTTCCACTGTAGAAATTTGAAAGTCGAGAAGTGTAGAACAAAGTAAAAATGACCTGTAATCCTACTACACAGATGTTACTGCTCATTTGGGGGTTTTCCTTCATGCTTTTGATACATCATTAGGGATTTTGAAGCTCAAATGTTGAATGAGTTATAATGGAGTACTATATATCATTAACATGAAACAAATTTAAAATCTTAGCATCTCACTCTTTTACATCATCATAATATACATATAGTGTTGTATGTAAATTTGTCATTATTCCCTCCTGTCTAAAACAATGGGCATTACAATCTATTATCTAAAAGAATAAAATATTACTTCTAAAATCTTGCAAATACACTTAGAGTCCAAGAGATCTTTCATTGCACCTCTCAGAGGTGGTCTTATATAATCCACTTCTCCCAGGGCTCCCTTCTTCCACTAGTTCTCTCTCTCTTTCTTAATATGTCCTTGTATGTTTGAACCATATCCTCTATTGTTATTTGATTTTGGGTTTTTGTTTTATGTTGTATTAAAAGATATATATGCAAAAGTTGATGGAATAGATGAAACAAAATTGGCAAAATGTTGATAACATTTGAGGGTGGGGGTGGGTGCATGGGGTTACATTATATTAGAATATAAGAACTTTGAAAAAAACAAAGTGCAAGGAGCAAAATAAAATTTCCAAAAATTACAATTAGTATTTCCAGGGCACTATGAGATGATATTGGATTCATGAAATAAGAATGAGAAAGAAAAACAAAACAAAACAAAAGATACTTACAAGGTCCGATATATGAATAACAGGAGTCTTTTTTTTTTTTTTTATTTCTAGGAGAGAGAGAGAGAGAGACAGTGTGAGCAGGGGAGGGTCAGAGAGAGAGAGAGTCACAGACTCTGAAACAGGCTCCAGGCTCTGAGCTGGCAGTCAGCACAGAGCCCGACGCGGGGCTTGAACCCACGAACCACGAGATCATGACCTAAGCGAAAGCCGGACGCTCAACCGACTAAGCCACCCAGGCACCCCTGAATAACAGGAGTCTTAAAAAGGAGACTAGAGAAAGTGGTGGGAGAGGTACGTAACAAAAAATAATTGAATAAAATTTTGTAGAGCTGAAGAACATAAATTGAAAACCCAAAAGACCATGGAGCATAATGATTGGAGAAACACTCACACTAAGGCACATCTTGTGAAATTTTTATAGCCTGGAAACAAAGAGACCATTGATCTAATCATATTCTCTCAGTTCCTTGCCCTCCTCATGTACTCTCTTCTTTCTTTCATTTAGCTTAAGCTCAATGGTCAATAACGCTAATCAATTCCTTGGATAGAACCTCCACATCTTTGTTTCTCTTGTGCTTTCTCATCTTTTCTGAACAAAATCATAACCCTGGTTAAATTAAATTTTCCTTCCACTTCAATTCTGCACCAGTGCAACTGAACATAACTTTCCCATAAAAATGGGAAAACCAACAGTTATGTTGTCGGATTAATGATCATTAACCTCAAGTGGGCCCTTACTGCTGCCCAGCAATCAGATATTAACCTCGTGTGTTCGCTTTCTGACTTTCCTAGACAACTGTCTCATACTTGCATCTTTGCTCCATCCTCCATTACCTCTTTCCCCACCCACTCTCAGCTGTTGCCCTTCCTTCCTGTATTGCTGAGGAAACCAAAGCTGTCAAAGAACTCCCACAAGTCACACCTGCATACTTATCTACCCTCCCACATCTATGCTCACATATTCTGCATCCTCTCCTGTCCTTGGGGATGAACTAACCACACTCCTACAGAAGCCATCTCTTTTGCCTGACTACTAGGTCCAGCCCCTCTTAGAAATGCCACTGGAGCAATTCTTATTTTTCCACATTTTTTAAAACCACACTTCCAGGTTTCCCCATTAGAGCATTTTATTCACAACAGCACACAAACTACTGTTATTTATTACAGTTTTAAAAAGAACTTCCCTGGACCCACATCCTCCTCTACCTATCACTTCATTGATTTCCTTCCCTTTATAATAAATCTCTTTTTTTTTCTTAAATAGTTTATTGCCAAGTTGGTTTACATATAACACCCAGTGCCCATCCCAACAAGTGCCCTCCTCCATGCCCATCACCCCCCTTCCCCTATCCCCAACCCCCATCAACCCTCAGTTTGTTCTCAGCATTCAAGAGTCTCTCACAGTTTGCCTCCCTCCCTCTCCCAAACTATTTTCTCTTTAAAAAGTTGTCTATATTCACTGTCTCCAAAGTATTTTCTCCTATGATTACTTGAACCAAATAGATTTATCCTCAACATGCCACCAAGATCATCAATTAACAATTAATTCCATGTTGCTAAATGCCATGGCCAATTCTCATCTTACTTAACCCATGGAAGTATCTGATACAACTGATCACTCCTTCTTCCTGGATATACTTTCTTCACTTGTCTTCTAGACTGTCACATGCTCCAAAGTTGTAATTCTATTCTACTGGCCATTTATAAGTATCTTTTGCTAATTCTCGTGATCTCCTACCTCTAAAAGTCAAATGGCTCCAAAGCTCAAGGCCCTTAGACCTCTTATCTTTTCTAGCTAAACTCATTCCATAGGTTATTGCAGTTGGCATCCTGACTTTAAAAGCTACCTATTGCTAATTATTCCCAGATTTGTATCTCTAGCCCTGAACTCCATACCAATATATCCAATTCTCTTCTCCGATTGTCTTTTTAACTTTCTAGTAAGCTTTTCTAATTTTGCACATCTAAACTTAAGCTCTTAATCTTCCTTTCAAAACCTGCTACACTTCCAATTTTTCCCATATCTATTAATGGCAAATCCATACTTTTCCACTGCACGGGCAAAGAAAACAAAATGTGGCTCAAGAAAGGAGAATGTTATCTTACATGGTTTAGATTTACTAATATCTATATACACGTAAAATATGTGTGCTTGAAGATATATCTAACCCAAAATTATGGTGTGATTGTATTTGGAAGATGAAGAAGTTATGTGTGTGTGTGTGCACGCGTCCTTGAATAGAGGTGAAGCATGGGTTAAGAATGTAAGAGAGATAAATACTCTTCTTCCATAACAACGTGTCAATAAATAATAATACATAACCCAGTGAGAGCATGGTTAATTAGCTTTATATAACTAAATTATAAACCAATATATAACTTTGACAAATTAAATAAATAAATTTTGGTATTACTTATGTTTGAGATGACTATGTTGAAAATCATAATGCTTAACATCAGATGTAAAATGAGTAATATGGAAAGTCCCACTGGAATACCTATGGAGAAACTTTGGAAATAGATGGATATCTGGGATTTTCTAACATGTTTGAGTTATTAAGCAACATATGTTACTTCTATAATCAGAAAAGCATACATATTTTTAAATGAATTTCTAAAATGCATAATTATTTAATTATTCATAGTGATCATTCATGATAATGTATCTTATTTGCTAGCTAGAAAATGCTTGTTAGGTGCCTGCCTGAATGCCTGAATCCTAAGATTAAATTTTTTGTAGAAATACAATTTTTCTCCTCCATTGATGTACTTGATATTAAATCTGGATTCTTACAGCTTGCCCATCTAAAAAAAAAGTGTATTTCTTAGTTGGAAATATGTGCATGATATTCTTTAAATGATGCTACATGATGTGATAAAAAAGTAAAAGTGATAAAGTCAAATATATCTACAAGGTTTGAATGAAATATGAAAATAAATTATGTATGTTTATTAAAAGTACAATGTAACACTTAAGTTTCCTTATGAATCTTCTCTTATGTTCTGTGCTTACATATATGATTTCAAATGAAATAAAAATGTAATCAAATCACTAAATATTTAGTTTAAAGGATCTACCTCCTATAAGACTCTATACTAAGTTTTATGGGTCATTTAAGGAAAGAAGTATTTTTGTTCTCGAACTGTATTCTGGCTGGGAAATATGGTAGAGGTTGCAAATTATTTTATCATATCTAGAACCTTGGGAGTGATAATGTGCCCTGCTATAAAAGTAAATTTCCCAGCCTCCTTGAAGAGGAGTTGGCCAACTTGATATAGGTGGGAGTTTTTGAGTTGAGCTTCTAAGAAAGCCCTTTCCATCTCCTCTTCTATTTCTTCTTGCCCAGTCATTTGAATGACTATAGTTCCAGCAGTAATCTTGGACCATGAAGCAATTTTGATATGGAAAGCCATTCACAAGGTATGATAAAGCAGAAAGGCAGAAGGAACACTATTCCTGATCACATCATACCAGCCCTACACATCCTATATTCTGATTTCTTTTAGAAAAAAAAAAAGAATCCATGAACTTGAATCATGTTTCAGTCGCCCTTTCTTTTTAAGTTCCTGATGTATCCAATTCTAGATCTAATTAATACCAAAAAAAAAGATATAATTAAGTCAAATGTTCAAGAATAATATAAAATATAATTACAGCTTAAAGAAGAAATGGCACATGATAGTACACTATGGAAAAGCACAAATAAAGCATACAGTGGCAGTATACAGTGTCCAAGTGATGAGTCCAGGCTTTGAAAATACATAGAGAAATTTTATATATGACAAAGGAGACACCTCAAATTATTAGGAAAAATTGGAATTTTTAATACACAATGTTGAAACAACTGGATAATCATTTGGAAAAGATAAAATTGGATCTATATATCACTTCATGGACCAGAATAAATTGCAAATGGATTAGAAATATGAATGTTAAAAAAAAAAAGCACAAAGTAACATAATAAAACATGGATGAAATATTTCATAATCCAGCAATGAGTATAGCTTTTATAAATAAAACTAGAAAGGGGCGCCTGGGTGGCTTAGCCGGTTAAGTGTCCAACTTTCGCTTAGGTCATGATCTCACGGTTCGTGGGTTCGAGCCCCGCCTCGGGCTCTGTGCTGACTCCCAGCTCAGAGCCTGGAGCCTGTTTCAGTCTGTGACTCCCTCTCTCTGACCCTCCCCTGCTCACGCTGTCTCTCTCTCTCTCTCTGTCTCCTAGAAATAAATAAAACATTTAAAAAAATAAAGAAATAAATCCCAATTTGAAATATTTCTTAAAAATAAATAAATAAATAAAACTAAAAATCCAGAAACAATAACAAAAAAGACTGACAAACTTGATGACACCCAAATTTTAAACTTTTGAATATCAAAATAAAAACCCCATAAGCAATATTAAAAAGACAAATGAACAGCCGGAGAAAATATTTTCAATTTTTGCTATTTCAAAGAGATGTCTCCCTTACACAAAAAGAGCTCCTAAAAATCAATTTTAAATAAAACAACAGTCCCATAGAAAAATGAGCAAAATTCATAGCCTAGAAGCTCATACAAAAAAAAGGCACATAGCCCTTGAACATATTAAAAGATGTTCTACCTCACTCTTAATAAAAGAATGTAAATTAAAAATACACTGATAAACCATATCTCATCTAACAAATTGACAAAAATCTAAGAATTGACAAAACTGTTGCAGAGGTTGGAAGAAAACAAGCACTCTTATTCATTGTTAATGGAGATACAATTTGGTATAAACTGAAGGAGAGAAATGTGGTGATATACAGTATTCTCCCAGCTCCCCCCTTATCCACAGTGTCATTTCCTGTGATTTCAGTTACCCATGATGAGCTGCAGTCCATAGCAGATGATCCCTCTTCTGAGCATTGGCAGAAAGTCAATAATGGCCTAATGCTGCATCAAATGCCCACCTCATTCACCTCGCTTCATCTTATCACATTGGCATTTTGTCATCTCACATTATCACGAGAAGAGTGAGAATGGTGTAATAAGATATTTTGAGAGTGACCACATTCATGTAATTTTATTACAGCATATTATTATAATTGTTTCATTTTATTAGTAGTAACTGTCAATCTCTTCCTGTGCCTCATTTATAAATTCAACTTTATCACAGGTATGTATGCATAAGAAAAAACATAGTATACATAGAGCTCAGTACTATCCTCGGCTTCAGGTATCCACAGGGGGTCTGGGAATGAATAATGGGGGACTACTGTATAACAAAATTACAGGTACTTTTATTATTTGACCCAACAATTCCACTTCTAAAAATGTAATGTAATAAAAATATAATGTAATAAAAATACTAAATTTCCATAGGTATTTTCACTCAGGCACTATATGCTGCCTCTCCAACCTTCCTTTATTTGTGCTATTCAATAAGTTGCGTGTGCCATGTGCCAGTTCTTCTTTTATTAAACTGTAATTTTGTTTTATATTATTCTGTAACACATTCTGTAATATACCTGACATGTGAGGCAGTATTATTTATAGCAGTAAAAGATTATTAAAACATATAAACAAACAAAAACAGTGAAACATTGGAAGAATGAAAGTAAAGTACATCTCCATAATAGAAACTATGTAACTTTCTCCAAATGGAGTACTATAAAACCATTTAAAAAGTATTGATATGAGGGGCACCTGGGTGGTTCAGTCAGTTAAGCGGCCGACTTCAGCTCAGGTCATGATCTCACAAGTCTGTCGGTTTGAGCCCCGTGTTGGGCTCTATGCTGACAGCTCAGAGCCTGGAGCCTGTGTCTCCCTTTGTGTCTCCTTCTCTCTCTCCCCTCCCACACTCATGCTCTGTTTCTCTCTGTCTCAATAATAAATAAACATAAAAAATTTTTTAAAAAGTATTGATACGAGCAAACTCTAGAGTGTAATGTTATGATAAAAAACCAAGATAGTGAACAATGTATCTAGGATAATAACTTTTATGCAGGCTACAGAAACACACACACACACACACACACACACACACACACACACACGCTTATAGAAGCACAAACAAGACAGGCAAATCAGAAGCTAAATTTTTAAAAATGTCTATTGGGGAGTATGAAAAAGAAGTAACTTTTTCCTGAATATTGTTTGGTTTAAAGTTTTAAATTTAGGACACACTTTGCTTTAAAGTTTTAATTGTCAAATCATATAAATGTTTTAGATATTAAAAAATAACACTTAGGGCACCTAGCGGGCTCAGTCAGTATAGCATGTGACTCTTGATCTCAGGGTGGTAAGTTCAAGTTCCACAATGGACATAGAGTTTACTTTTAAAAAAATAAAATAAAATTTAAATTTTGAAATAATACTAAAATTGAGATTAACTGAAACAAATAAATCCTATTTGTCAAAATGGTAACATAATCACACATAGAAAAGCATTATTTCAAGTAATTTTAGAACACTTAATGGACATATTCTGAGGACAAAAGAGATCTGCAGGAAAATCTCAAACTTTATTTGTTAAGTTTACTATTAGTGGCAATGCTAATATCAGTTTGAAATCATTTAGTGAATATCGTAACAAATGATTATGATTATGTGGTTAGAAACCAGGATGGTCAGTGTAAATATAAAATCAAATAAGTTGAGAAAATAATTGGAAATTTAATTACCTATATAAACTTATGACTTCTTAATTTTTATATGAAAATAATTTCAAAATTAAAGAAAAGTTGAACGAATAGTACAAAGAAAATCTTTTAACTCTTTCCCTCAATTCATTTATTATTAATATTTCACTCCATTTGTTTTATCATTTGCTCTATTTATCTACACACATATGATTATTTTTCAGAAACAGGTGCATAAATCATGGTGAGTATATATTTTTAAGAATAAGGATATTTTCTCTTACAGAATCACCAACTTCAGTAAACTTAACACTAATTCAATATTTCTATTTAATCTATGTGCCGTATTCTAAGCTTGCTAATGACCCAATATTGTCCTGCATTGCAGTTTTTTCCCCTCCAGGTTAGGATCCAGTCTAGAATCAGGAATTACGTTTGGAAGTTATACTTTTTTGGTCTCCTTTAGTCTGGAACATTTTCTCAGTCTTTCTTTGTTTTATAAAACAAAGAGAATTTTTAGAATAGAATATTCCTCATTTTGAATTTGTCTGATGTTCCTTGTGACTAGATTGAGGTTGTACATTCCAATGCATAAGTGACATTATGTCCTTCCCAGAGTATCACATGGATAATACTAATTTTGATCACTTGATAAGGGTACTTCTGATTTATCTACTGTATCATCATCATTATTATCCCATGATTTCTTAAAAAAATATATTCTAGCTGTGTCCACAGACAGGGTCTAGTCCACAATATTCCAGGGGCAATAACCAGCCCTAATGCCCAAATTCAGGTCTCTAAATGGCATTTCCAATAAAAGGTACCAGGAATTTCTGGAGGAATGGCTACCCTAGGTCTAGAGCAGAGATTTTACAAGGTGGGCTAGGGATATTTTATTGTGCCATAAAGTAAGGAAGTTCTCAAAATCCAAGTAAGTCATGTCAAAAGACTCTGGAGCTGGCTTGAAAAGGATCTCATAGGCTAAACACAGGACAACCGGAGAATCAAAAAGAAAAAAAAGATTGATTGGTGTGCATTGGCTATATAAAACTCCATAAATCCATGATAATACGCCCAACACCATTCAAAGGACAAGGCCTGATGGGCTCATTTGCTCTAATGTGCCTTTGTGCCCCTGTCTGAACAGTTGAGCATGCTTTGCTTAATCTGACAAAACTCAACTTTCAAGATTCAGCTCAGATACCATTTCCTCTGAGAAGCCATCCCTAAACCCCTATGTAGTTCATTGTTGTTTCTCCGTATTTCAACAGAGCTCATTGTATCTGCTTCTTCAAATACATGTATCATACTATACTGGAATTGCCTGTTTAACTATATTTTTCTCTCTAGACTGTAAGTTTATAAATATAAGGCCTGCCTGGGTTTTATTTTGTTATTCCCAGTGCCTAGCACATACTTATAGACAATTTTATATATTATATAACATTATGTGTTATAAATGAATGGACCAATTTCAATATTATCCCTTGTTTCTTCTTCATCACACAATACAAATTTGTCTACATTTTAGAAAATGATCGAATGCAGTTAAATACCTGGCTATTTTAGCCAACTTGCCCAATTTTTATCACCACAGATTTTTTAAAGTTTTTTTCTTATCATCCTTGCTTTAGCACTAAGTAGACTAGAAATATGCCCCACAATCTTTCTCTGATTTTTATTCTTAGACAGTAACTTCCTACAGTATTTTTATTTATCCTAGTCTGTTTTCTGCACTGAAGATCTGTCTACACACATAGATCTACTGGTAATGTAGGTGGGAAGTGTTAAAGTCAACTGTAACTGGTGGCCTGACCTAGTTGTAATCTTTTTAAAAATAATAGTAGTTTGAAATAAAAATTTTTTGAAGCCAAGTGTGGGAGAGAGGCACCTGAGTGACACAGTCAGTTAAGCGTCTCACTTTGGTTGGTCATGATCTCACATTTCATGAGTTCAAGCCCCACCTCAGGCTCTGTGCTGACAAAGAGGAACCCGGATCCCGCTTCCAGTTCTAACTCACTCTCTCTGTCCCTCCCCTGCGCACGCACGCTCTCTCTCTTTCTCTCAAAAATAAATAAACATTAAAAATAATAATAAAAGTCAATTTGGCATATCTGTAACACACCACTGATAACCGATGTAGTGTGCTCTCTAGTAGGATGCCTATTTCAAACCTCCTTCATCCAGTCTCTCACTATGTGTGGAATCTGTCGTGATTGTGTGGATTCATTCAGCCATAGGTCTTTGTGGGCTTTTTAGCATTAACAATTTAGATAGTACATGTGATGCAAAACACCTGTCAAAGTCATATGCAAACACAGTAAAAGGCTTTGGGAAAGCCTTCTCTTATACACAGTAAAAGGATTTTCATCTACTTCCAGGGACAGGTGAGCACCTGTAGGTAGGTGTGTGCAGTGAGCAGCTTAATGCCTTTTGTGCTCGGGAGGAATCTCCCCTGCTTCCGCGTGGAGGAGGACTGCCCGTGCTGAGGCACAAGTGGAAAGAGCGGAGGGCGGCGTGGCCGCGGTTTTGGAAAGCTGCGGAGCGCAGTACGCAGGGGCCAGTCGCTGGCCGCGGTGCTGAACACGCCCTCAGGTTGTTCCCAAGACGCCGGGCAGGAAGAGGTGCAGCTGGTAGGTGAGACTGCGGGCAGTCGACAGTCTCACGTCTTCGGTTGTCGATTCCTGGCTCTGGGCAGAGGGACGTAACAGGGGTTACGTAACAGGGGTGTCACCCTGCAAGCCGCCTCCAACGCAGTTCCATGAGACACAGCTCCTGCTCCTAAACAGCAACCACAGTAACAGAAACACAGCCCGTGTGTGTGTGTGTGTGTGTGTGTGTGTGTGTGTGTGTGTGTTTTGAGATCCAACCCTGTCCCTGACACTTGACACCCAGTCCCAGAGGTCCTCAAAGCATCCTAGCAGTTTAAAATAAAAAGGTGAATGGCCCTGACCATGTGAACACAGCTACAGACAGCTGATCTTACTCAAGCAGGCTTCAAAAAATGTTTACTGGGCACCCTCCACGTGCCAGCCTCACGGCCTGTGCTCCTCCTCCTTTGCCTTCTCCACCCTCCCACCACGTTCCTTTCTTTTTACCCCTCCTTCCCCGCTCCCACCTTCACCCCGAGGTTTGCATAAGGCAAAGTAATACCTTACACAACAAATCCCTCACCACAGCCAGCGGCTAATGTGAAGGACTATACAAAGGGCTAGGACTCAGAAGAGAGTTTATTCAACACATCTTGTCCTTCGTGCTCAGAAGTCCAAATCCGGAGGGAGCTCCAAGTCTAGTCTCTGGGTCCCCCACCTCCTCGCTGTGTGACTTTGGACAAGTGGCTACATGACTCTGAGCCTGTGTGCCTTGGTTAACACGATGATAGGTTCTAGAATTGTGTGAGGTCCTTCCCACGTGTGCACTAGTCTCATCTCTGATCAAAACACAAACACGAGGTCTCTCTCTCTCTCTGTCTCTTCTTTCTCTCTCTCTCTCTTTCTCTCTCTCCTTCCTTCCTTTCTTCTCTCTCTCTCCTTCCTTCCTCCTTTCCTTCCTTCCTTCCTTCCTTCCTTCCTTCCTTCCTTCCTTCCTTCCTCCTGTCTCTCCTCTCTCTCTCTCTCTCTCTGTCTCTCTCTGTCTCTCTCTCCCTATTTCTCTTTTGGCGTCCGGTGGGGCACACTCGCTTCTTCTCCCCACCAGGTCCGGGAGCGTCCGGCCACTGAAGGCATTCTCCGCGCCACTCCCGCCGTCCCCGCCCCCCCCTCGGGTGTGACCTGTCCTTCTAGACCACTCCACGCTGACAGCGCCCACGGCTGGAACGACAGCGCCTCTCTCCCGTTGCGCAGTGCCGGGTCTCCGAGCTCGCCGCGAGCGGGACGCTCCGGGGAAGCGCGAGGCGCACAAGGGGCAAGAACGCGCCGGAGAGGCGGGACGGGCGGGGCTGCCCCTGCGAAGGCGAAGGTACGCGAGCGGGCGCCAGCCAGAGGCTACGCTTGGCGGAGATACCGGCGGGGAAGAGAGGTATCAGGGAGGCGTGGGTCACTCGGCCTCACCACCAGTGCGTGCGCGCGCGTGCGTCTCCCTCCCTCCCCCCTTACGGGCCCCAAGCTGTCAATCTCCCCTTCTCCCAGAGCCTCTGCCGCTCACTTACCTCTTTTCTCCTCTCCAAGCATCCTCCCTGCGAGCCCGCGCCGGCTCCTCCTTCGCACTGTCTCGCGGCTAAGGGCACCCTCGGGGGCAAGCCGGATCCAGCCTCTCGGGGCAGTCGCATCCCAGAGCCGGTTAAAGGGAGCCCGCAGCATGCGCAACGCGACGCCGAGCGAGGAGCCGGGCTACAACCTCACGCTGCCGGACTTGGGCTGGGACGCTCCCCCGGACAACGACTCGTTTCCCGACGAGCTGCTGCAGCTCTTCCCCGCGCCGCTGCTGGCCGGCGTCACAGCCACCTGCGTGGCGCTCTTCGTGGTGGGCATCGCGGGCAACCTGCTCACCGTGCTAGTGGTGTCGCGCTTCCGCGAGCTGCGCACCACCACCAACCTCTACCTGTCCAGCATGGCCTTCTCCGACCTGCTCATCTTCCTCTGCATGCCCCTCGACCTCGTCCGCCTGTGGCAGTACCGGCCCTGGAACTTCGGCGACCTGCTCTGCAAACTCTTCCAGTTCGTCAGCGAGAGCTGCACCTACGCCACGGTGCTCACCATCACGGCGCTGAGCGTCGAGCGCTACTTCGCCATCTGCTTCCCGCTGCGGGCCAAGGTGGTGGTGACCAAGGGCCGGGTGAAGCTGGTCATCCTGGTCATCTGGGCCGTGGCCTTCTGCAGCGCCGGGCCCATCTTCGTGCTGGTCGGGGTGGAGCACGAGAACGGCACGGACCCTCGGGCCACCAGCGAGTGTCGCGCCACCGAGTTTGCCGTGCGCTCGGGACTGCTCACGGTCATGGTGTGGGTGTCCAGCGTCTTCTTCTTCCTGCCCGTCTTCTGCCTCACTGTGCTCTACAGCCTCATCGGCAGGAAGCTGTGGCGGAGAAAGCGCGGCGACGCGGCGGTGGGCGCCTCGCTAAGGGACCAGAATCACAAGCAAACCGTGAAAATGCTGGGTGGGTCTCAGCTTCCCCGGAGTGC
>NW_027530001.1:2962820-3053077 GCF_008692635.1 Crocuta crocuta | reverse complement strand
CCCCGCCTTCCCCTTCTCCCAGAGCCTCCTCCTCTTTCCCCTGGTTTTCTCAGTCTCTGAATGTCTCTCAAGTTACTCTCTCCTGGTTTTGTCTTGAGCTCTCTCTGGTTTCTTAGTTTCTCTGTGGTGTGTGCGTCTCTCTCTTTCTCTCTCTCTGTTTTGTTTTCCGTTCTGTTCATCTGCCCTCTCCCCTCTCCNTGCCCACTATGTCACTGTCTCCACTCTTTCTTCTGTTATCTGTCTCTTCGCGTCTCCTTTGGTCTCCTTCTTTTTTTCAGGGAAAGATGCCCACCTTTGTATTTCCCTTACATGAATGTTGTCAGCCCAGAAACACTGCCTCACAACTGAAATATTTCATAAAAGTCTATTGTGGTCTTTCATAAGTGTTACACGTGAGATTGAGCTTCCTGCCTCAATTTGCAGATATCAAGTTGCATTTAAAAAGCAGACACGGGGGGGGGGGGGGGGGAGTAGGCCTTGGATCTAGAAAGCCTTCGGTGGTAAATTTCACCAAAGACATGATGAACGTGGATAGTTCTGTCAGAAATGATTCATTTTTCTTTCAATATTGCGGTACACTTTCTGACCTGCATTTTTTTCAGACAATTGCATCAGTTCTGTTTACCCTACTGCTGTTTATTTTAGCTTTGAAGAGAAGTCAATGACAGATCAGTGCTGGAGTTGCCATTTGTTTTTGTGACCACCTGTTTCTCCTGTTAGGGTAGTTCAGGATAAAGTAGGATAAGCTAAGATAGGCAGGCTTCCCACATGAGAAAAGAGGACTTTGTGTGAGCTGACAGGACTCACTATTCCTCCCCAGTGGTCTTCCAAGAGCTTCTAGGTGCAGTATCAGGCCTCGAGTGTATTGCATATTTACTACATAAATTTAAGTATGTGTGTTTGGTACAGTGAAGTAAAACAAAAATGTGTTCCCATACAAGCAAAATATTGATTCTACTTGCTTTTTCAAAACCAGGATCTTTACGTTTTATTATTCCTCATTATAGTCCAACATTCTGTGTTTATTGACGTATTTCGTGCTTCTTAGAAGTTGTTCCAGGTTGATTTTGTATTTGTGATTTTATAGTTCCTGGAATCCTGTATTTTAAAGTGATACAGTTTTTTAAAGAATGTGAAGTGTTTCTCACAGTGTGACTAACACTTTGTAACCCTGCTCGTGCCCTCCAGGGGATTCTAATATTCATGTTGCTACTGTGGCCAGTCAGTTGCTCCTATGCAACTTAGTTTTGAGAATAAGTTTAATAATTTCCTCCCGTTTTATTTTTAAGCTGTTAACTCTCCTCACTGGTGTCTCAATGCCAACATTAATTTTCTTTTGCCTTGACATTCTAAAAGGAATCACTAAAGTGGTACGAAGACTGAAGTATTATTTTCTGTTATTTTTCCCTTGGTTTCTGAATTTTAAACACTTAATCTAGAAATTCAGAGGTCCTGGAGAAAATTATCTGCCCTGGGTAACATGAAGACTTGGATGGATGATAATTAATGTTAGTTGCTTTCATGGTCTTTTATAACTTACTTATGCCTATTGTACATGGCAAAGTATCATCCATCTCAGTGGTTCTCAATCCTGACTGCATGCATATTCAGCCTTCTGTGAAACTTTAAAAAGAAAAAAAAAAGAACAGAAAAGAAAAAAGCAGGTGTCTTGGTCTCCTTCTCAGGGATATTATTTTTATGAGTCTATATTACATACAAGGAGTCTGCCCCAGGAAACTCTGATACCCAGCAACGGTTGAGTATAACCACTGCACTTCATATGTGTTTGGCTATATCTAACACATGTGAAATGGCGGACTCTTGTGAATAGACTGTTGAGTCAATATGCCAGTCTAGTCACAAAACCACTCAAATCGTTGTTAAATAGAAACAATTGGAAGCTCAATAAAAACGGTTGAACTGTTAGTCCAGACAGACTCATCCTGGTTAAAAAGTAGCAATAGGGAAAAACAGAACCTGATGCTTCTCTGAAATCAATGGTCATGCTATGCATAACCAAAACACAACTGTGTCTTCAAAATAGAATGTGGCTTGCTATGACATGTCTTGAACTCACACTCTCTCTCCCATTGTCCTTTTAGCTGTAGTGGTGTTTGCTTTCATCCTCTGCTGGCTGCCCTTCCATGTAGGACGATATTTATTTTCCAAATCCTTCGAGCCTGGCTCCCTGGAGATCACTCAGATCAGCCAGTACTGCAACCTGGTATCCTTTGTCCTCTTCTACCTCAGCGCTGCTATCAATCCCATCCTGTACAACATCATGTCCAAGAAGTACCGTGTGGCGGTGTTCAAACTTCTGGGATTTGAACCCTTCTCCCAGAGGAAGCTCTCCACTCTGAAGGATGAAAGTTCTCGGGCCTGGACAGAATCTAGCATTAATACATGACCGAGCGCATCGCTGAGCAAAGTCATCGCTTATTCTAAACCAGAGCCATAGCACAGCAGAACTTGGGAGGAAGCTGAAGGTTAATTTTGGAATTAGGAACACACTGATCTGGAAACAATTGGGAGGAAAGAAAAGATAGAACTTGTAATGTGTGAGCAGTTTGATTCGATGGCACACTCATCAGTGCTCTCATACACTAGTTTTGCGTATTCACTGTCTATGATTTTGCATTCCGCTGTTGGTGCTAGCAAGGACTTAACAATTTGGAGAAAGGAGGATGCGCAGAGGGGCAATTAGGGCACTTCATAAAATACTAAATCTGATTTACTTTTTCATAATGATAAAAATATTTGATCACGAGAATGACATTAAAATATTTAAGACATATCTTTTAACTACTAGCAATTTTCGTATAGCTCCGGATCAGTGCTGTCTAAGAGAAATATAATGCAAGGTACTTAAGTAATCCATATAAAACTTAATAATGAGAATTTGACATTCTTTTTTTCGGACAGAGTCGCTGAAATGTTGTTTATGTTTACAGTGCACCTTAGTTTGGATGTTAAGGTTTCGCCAGTAAGACTGGATGTGTTTAGGGTTCATAAAATTTGCAGATGAAAAAGTAGATTCCATAAATCTAAGTGGTCCAAACACACCTAAACATTTTCCAATAACTAAAACTACTGGAATTTTTAAAATTTACAGTGAATTAAAATTAATTAATGTTGTTCAAGCCACCTTTCAGATGTGGTTAGTGGTTACTCTATCGGACAGTGCAGTTCTGGAGTATATGTGAAATTATTGTTAATCTTATAAAAAATGTTTACAAATAAAACTCATTCCCCGAAGTGTTTTTTATAGTGAGCTTAGCATAGCAGAATGTTAGAGTGATAAATCCTCAAAATTACATCTAAATGCCCTATTCTGTGTGCTTGGAAGAAAATGGATATGAAATAAAGAGACATTTTTAAATTAGGTTGAATTACATGTGTATTTATATATTCAGGAAATGAGACTTTATAGAAATTATAGAAAATCATAAACTGCCTTATTTGGTGTAAGAAAAATACTTAAGCCAATCATAAGGCTTTGCTTTGTGAATAAAGGAATAATTTATAACTTACTCTGGAAAGCTTATAGGAACTTGGTGAACATAGACATTTTTCAAATGGTGAAAAATTCAGAATCCTTAAATGCTACTGCTTATTGATATTCAAAACTTTAAAATATCTTATAGCCATTTATTTCAAAATGTCTATACCATGTCCTGTCTCAAATCAGTTTTGTTATTTCCATCCCACTGTTTGTTTGATAGATATGTTTACTTGGATTCCCGGTCTCCCTCTGATTCATACTTATGAATGATTAAGTACCTTCAACTAAATAGTGAGAATTTCGGTTATAAATTTGTATTGACATTGCTCCCTGCATAGTCAACTCTTTGCATATTAAGTATATTATTCTAAAAATGATGTCATGATAATCCCATACAATATTAAGTCATGTAAGCAATTCCTACATGAAGTTATTTGTTTAACTATGGAAGTATATGAACCAGTTAGGGAAATTATTGCCATGATTGATTTACTCTCCTACCAAAAGTAAAGATTATTAAGCTGAAATAATTGATTATTCATCTTAGAAAAATGAAAAACATAATTATAATTAGAATGATATCTGGAGAAAAAAATTTTTTTTAATTTTTTTTATTTCTGAGAGAGAGAGAGAGAGAGAGACAGCATGAGCAGGGGAGGGTCAGAGAGAGAGGGAGACACAATCTGAAGCAGGCTCCACACTCTGAGCTAGCTGTCAGCACAGAGCTCAATATGGGACTCGAACCCGCTAACCGTGAGATCATGACCTGAGCCGAAGTCGGATGCTTAACCGACTGAGCCATCCAGGCACCCCTGGAGAAAAATATTTTTGAAGTCCTTCTTGACACTAAAACTGCATCAACTTAGTCTAAAATCACAACTTTTGCAAATTGATTATTCAGTTAATTCTTGGGAGTGCTGATGCACTCTTTTTAAAAATACTCTCATTCATTTATGCCTATGAGTTACTAATTAGGTCATTCAGCATTATTGTCCTAAATAGGGTCCGGCAAATCCCAAAGATGTAATTAACTTTCCTGAAACCTTTGATTTTTTTTGTCTACAAGTATATCCTACTTGAGAGAAAACAAGCAAAGAAGGTTTGACTTCCATTACGCAGTTGATTACTTTGGAGAAAACCACACCAAACTCTCAATTTGTTGCCTACGTATTTAATGGTCTTTCCTTTCTTGTGAGTTCAAGTCTATAGTCTCAGCCTAACTCACTCACAGGTCATAGTTACATAGCAAGGACCACCAATGCCCTTCACTGATGTTGATAAGTGAACTCAGAGATAATGTTTAGAGAAACAGATCTTTAATTTGTCCTCTTATATCATTGCCTTTTTATTGTTTGTAACATCTTGTTATCATCATACCCCATAAATTGTTTAAGACTCAGGGAAAAGAGGAACTTACACTGAGGAATATTCTTTCTAAAAGTCCATCATTTCACAAACATTTAGTATGTGCTTGGTATGTTCTAAGCTCTATAGACTCATAAACCAAGGATTTTATCCTTAATGAGCTCATGATCACTTGTGTGTCATATTGAAGTAGATAACTAATAAAGGTCTTTAAGTTATGAAATAAACATCTCCAGGTGACACTGAATCAAATTATTCTCCAGATTTTAAGGGGTTATTCATTTCCCTGTGTTGTGTATTTGGCTGAAAAGAAATTCAAAATGGGCTGTTGCTACACAAACCAGTCAGATTTGTAGATGCACTTAGTATGTCTGCTAGTGGTAATTACACTCACAGCATTCTTCATTAATATAAGGAAAGGAGTTGGTTTCAGTTTTAATCTGTGTTTCCATTTTCCTGGTTCTTCAGCAATGAGGCATCTGTCACTATACCTTCCACCAGGTCACAGAATCAAGGGTTGGGTCTTTTTTATTATAGGAAGTGATGATACATGAGTAAGAAATTTTTAATAATTTCTTTAAAGAAAACATTCTTGCCATGAGTTATTTAAAATCATAGTTTTGTGGTGCTGAGGTTTAGAAACATTTCTAATGACTGGTCAGACTTGGAAACCATTTCTTTATGGTCAGCTTCTTACTGCAGTGAAGGTCAGAGCGATGGGCTTTTTCTTGGAACGCCAGCTATTTTACGCTAATGCTTTTCTTTTCTTTTTTTTTTTAAAAATGTTTTATTTATTTCTGAGAGAGAGAGAGAGAGAGAGAGAGAGGCAGCGTGAGCAGGGGAGGGTCAGAGAGAGGGAGACAAAGAATCTGAAGCAGGCTCCAGGCTCTGAGCTAACTGTCAGCACAGAGCCCGATGCGGTGCTCGAACACATGAACCGTGAGATCATGACCTGAGCCAAAGTCGGATGCTTAACCGACTGAGCCACCCAGGTGCCCCTCTAATGCTTTTCTTGAGAGGCTTTAATGCTTTTCTTACAATTTACAATTATTAGTTGACATTGGCAATTTTTGCTATAATTTTTGTCTGTTTTTCACTTATCGGTATGCTTGAACTTAATTCAGAAAACAAAAATAAAACAAAAACAACAACCTGTCAGATTTTTTGCAAGACTGGTGCCTGAGAACACTCACTTGTCTTTCAGACAACAGTGTGTACACCTTTAAAACGTGATGTACATGTGCACATATATCAAAATTTCTTCTCACATTGTCTAAATGATTGGAATAGAGTTTTCTGCTTTCAGAAACACTGTATCTAGTGTAAATAATGTCATTAAAGATAAAGATGTTTATCTAATGACCCTCCTGTGATTTCTTTGCAATTTAATTTGCGACACCGGCTAGAATCTTTCCAATTATAACTTAACTAGATAGTTAGTAACCGATGTTAATTCAATGAATTGATAACACAAGTATTTTTATCTGGAGAATAAGCTGCAAGTCAAAGTCAATAGAAAGTGATGTGCTGGTGGCAAAGGTCAACCACTTTTAGCTCATATCACTTATTTATTCATATTAAATGAATTCAGTCATGTTAATTCTTGGCAGTAATCTAAGTTTGGATTTGGAGCAGGTGAGGGAGAAAGTTTGCATAAGGCTTATTTTGTGTTTTTCCTATTTTTAAAAAAATTTTATACAAATCAAATGTAATTTAAAAATTTTTTAATGTTTATTTTTGAGAGAGAGACAGAGAGAGAGACAGAGAGAGCACAAGCAGAGACAGAGGGAAACACAGAATCCAAAGCAGACTCCAGGCTCTAAGCTGTCAGCACAGAGCCCGATGCGAGGCTCTAACTCACAAACCATGAGATCTTGACCTGAGCTGAAGTCAGACACTTAGCCAACCGAGCCGCCCAGGCTCCCTAATTATGTTTTTCCTTTTGAATCCAAACTCTTGCAGGGTATTGGAAGCCAGCCATTTTGGTTGAGGGAAATATCATCCTTAACAAAACTACAAAACAAAACAAAATAAAACAGGTGGCCAATTGGCCCTCCCAATTGCCTGGATATTTGCTGGAATTCCAATTCATGTTTTACACTATGACACAGTATACCCATTGCCCAAGGAGCTACTGACTGTCCCCCAAACTAGTAAGCTGGTAAATCCCTCAGAAAACATGCCTCACATAACTGCTCAGAAAGTTCTGCCAAAATGTTTACAAATGTTCTTTCTAGAAGAAATCTCCCCATACTCCCTCTCTACCTTTAGCCCCACAGAAGGCATTTGGAAATAATAGTTTGAAAGATTTTCTGTGATTTTTAACATCTCAAATCCAAACATTTCTCTGACTCAAACAACAAAAACATTCATATTTAACGCTTTGAGCATGGCACATTTACTATACTCGGGAGCACTTGCTCATATAAATATATCCAGCAGCATAGTCTCCTATTTCATCGATAACCTGATGTTTTCTAGGCAATGTAGAGTTTACAATTTTGTTGATTTGTGTTGTTACAATGTGTCATGTCACTAATGATATTTTGATTTGTGATTCTTTTTATTTAAGGTTTTTGTAAATGTTAAAGTGTTTATTCTAGCTCTTATGTCTTATCAAATTAGACACTGCTTTTCCTTCTTTTGGGTGTCCTAAGCCAAACAATTGCTTAATAAATATCTTTTTAAAGCCTATAGATAATTTCTTCCATGTACAGTTATGAATCTTGGTGTTGGGATATTTCGTCTCTACTCCTATCCTAGATTCAGTTCTATTTTGTCCTTTTAATTTCTGAAATACATATTTTGCCACTGTGAGGAGGTATTTATTATGGTGAACATTATTTTCCCAAGGACTCCAATATTTAATAATGAGTTAAACAATTTCTAGAAGAAGAGGTGCCTTCTATATTAAGAGTCGAGGACCCTGTGATGGACTGTAATCCCTATGCCCTTTCAACTTCTCAATCCATTACAGCCTGTCACCCCCAGAGCAAAGGGCGTTACAACCTGCATGGTGCTACCCTAATGTGAGACCCAAAGACCACAAACTCTCTGAATCAAAGGAAGAATTCCTACACATCTTGCATGCAGCAGTCAGCCTCTCACTGAATGTTCGTTGGATGAGTGAAGGTTTAAAGACTGAATATGTGTCACCTGGGCAGTAGTTTCTAGACACGGATTCCAGGGGCTGATAAAATGTAAAACTAAAATTGGAGACCAATAAGGTGGCCAGCTTTAATTTGCCGATTAAAGGATTTTAATCTACTACCTATTTGTCACCATCATTTTTTTTTCTTTTTCTTTCTTTTCTTTTTTAAGAGGGCAAGTGGGGGAGAGGGCTGGAGAGAGGGAGAGAGAGAGAGAATCATAAGCAGACTCCATGCTCAGTGCAGAGCCCAATGCAGGGCTTGATCCCATGACCCTGGGATCATGACCTGAGCTGAAATTAAGAGTTGGTCACTCAGCAGACTGAGCCATCCAGGTGCCCTGCCGTCGTCATTATTTCTACTTAAGAAGAACCTGAGAAGCGAATAAAGGATAATCATAGTGTGAAAGTTCAATGTATTCATACATGTATACTGTTAACATGAGTTAATTACAACTTCAAGGGAGTATCTATGTTAAAATGTATAAATAATGTCTGGCAATAATTAATAATACACTAAAGTAATCCAACATGAGATTTACTTTTATTGATCTGCTAAGGCCCTTTCCAGTATCTTCTGACCCCTTCTGTCCATCTCTTCTTCAGTTCAGTGTCAGTCAATGTCCCACACATTCTCTTAGGTCCATCTCTGTGGCAGGTGTCCTAAGTTCAAAAGAGGAGACTGACTCTAAGATCAAGAGAGGAGAGGTCGGCAGGCCTGCCGGGGGCCTGATAGGTCTCACATTTTTAAAAAAATTTTTGTTTATTTCTAAGAGAGAGAGAGAGAGACAGCATGAGCAGGGGAGGGTCAGAGAGATAGGGAGATACAGAATCTGAAACAGACTCCAGGCTCTGAGCTAGCTGTCAGCACAGAGCCCGACGTGGGGCTCGAGCCCACGAACCACGAGATCATGACCTGAGCTGAAGTCAGACGTTTAATCGACTGAGCCACCCAGGCGCCCCGACAGGTCTCACATTCTGAGGCCAGTGTTCAAATGCTGATTTTTCCTGGCTTCCCGACTCATATTCATCATCGGTTCCTGATTTCATAGCCAGCTTCCTTCAAGGTGTCATCAAAATAATTGTAAATCAATACACATCTCCTGCAGAATAGCTGGACAGTATGGATCAAATACATACAAATCTTGCATATTTCTTGATCCAGTAATTTCACATCAAGACATAATTACAGAGGAACAAAGACTTACCCATAATTGTGTTCATTGCATCTTGTTCATAATTGTGAAAACCTGAAAAACTCTGATGTGGAGAATAGGGAATTGGTTAAATAAATCCCAGAAATGATAACAATTAACATGTATGCAGCGCTGTGATACGTGCTTTCAATTCTTTTTCACGTATAAATATCCCAAGATACCTAGGAAAAGATTTCATTATGATACCTGTGGGGCTGAGGAGGTAGCTGAGGTGACAGCTTTGTCACATGACCAGGAAATGGCAGAGTTGGAAATGGACCTCAGACCAGCTAGGTTCTGTGCTTTCACTTTCCCTATTCTAGAGCACCTAGGTAGGCATTAAAAATGATATTGAAGAGGTGCCTGGGTGGCTCAGTTGGTTAAGCGTCTGACTTCGGCTCAGGTCATGATCTCGTGGTTCATGGGTTTGAGCCCCACGTTGGGCTCTGTGCTGACAGCCAGCTCAGAGCCTGGAGCCTGTTTTGGATTCTGTGTCTCCCTCTCTCTCTGACCCTCCCCTGCTCACACTGTCTCTCTCTTTCAGAAATAAATAAAACATTAAAAAAATTTTTTAAATGATATTGAAGGAGGGGCCCCTGGTGGCTCAGTTGGTTAAGTGTCCAACTCTTGGTTTCAGGTCAGGTCATGATTTCACGGTTTCATGAGTTCGAGACCCTTCATGGGCTCTGTGCTGGCAGCATTGAGCTTGCTTGGGATTCTCTCTCTCTCTTTCTCTCTCTCTCTCTCCCTCCCTTTCTCTCTCTGCCCTTCCCCTTCTCACATTGTCTATGTCTCTTTCAAATAACTAAACTTAAAAAAAATAATCTCATAGGAGAATTTTAATAATGTGGGAAAATGTTTACCTGGTATTAGTAAGTAAAAAATATATATTGCCCTATCTTATATAGAAAAAAAATATGTTCACAGAGCAAAAGACTCTGTCTTTTGTCTATCACTTATACACAGCAATATAAAAATAGTATTAAAGTATTTCTCTGATCTGTGAAAATATTTTCCTCTATTTTTTCCACTGTTTCTAACATATCTACAAAGAATGTGTATTATCCTTGTAATAATGGTAAATGGCAAACTGCGTTAGGTTGGCTTCCCTCCCAGCCCTGTTTCAGATCTTATTCTCTGCTTTTTGCCTCTAGCACCTTGGGTTTGCCTGGCTTCCCTGAGGAACATCATCCTCAGGGTGATATCTTGCACACCCCACACTAACCCCTGCAGCTCCTCACTGGGACACCTGCTCTTCCAAGGGGAGAAAGTTACAGAGACGCAATGGGAGAGGGAAGCCAGCACTCACTGATCAGGCTCGCATTCCAGTTCTGGAGCTGTGTTGCTTTGGGCAAGTTCCTTACCCAACCCCATGAAAAGTCCCAAAACCTAGCAGATACTCTTTAGTGGCTGCAATTATTATTTTGTTACTTGGCACAGAAAGAAACAGCCCCAAGGTGTGTCCACCCACCCAGGTAGTGTAGCAGAGGTGTCCCCACAACTTTATTGACCGTGTACAGATATTCAGAGAAGCCGGTAAAAGCAGCTACCAATTTAACAATGCTGGATAATTGCTTTGCCCAGGACATTGACAAGCCTCTGGCTTGCGTTGACAACTCAGGTTTTCAAAATACAGCAGACATATTTTGGAGTGAACCCTTGGACCCTCTCTCCCAGGAGGCAATTTGCACCTCTACTTATGGAATGAAATGATAATTTCAGATTCAGTCAGCAAGGGGGTAGAAGAGAGGCAACAAGAGCTTGTCAAAACCCACTTCCCAAAAGTATAACTTTCTTCATGGCCACATGTTCACTATATTGGCCTGTGTAATTGCTTCAGAACTTTTTTTTTTTTTTGAGAGAGAGAGAGAGTGCAAGCGCAAGGAGGGAGGGAGAGAGAATTTCAAGCAGACGCCATGCTCAGCACAGAGCCTCAGGTGGGGATCCATCTCACCACCATGAGATCATGACCTGGGCCTAAATCAAGAGTCTGAGGCTAAACCAACTGAGCCACTCAAGTGCCCCTCTTTCAAACCTTTATTTAAAAAAAAAAAAACAAAACATTTTTCTTTCAAAATTTACCCTCCAGGAACAAAGCACGAAAAGTGAAGTATGCATAATCTTTGGAGCTAAACAGAAACAGAATTCTCTGCTAGCTTAACTTTAACCAGCCATGTAACACAGGGCAATAACTTAGCATTAACCTCTCTGGGTCTCAAACGATTTAACAGTAGGATAGAAATCATAAAAGTATCTGATGTTTTGTGGTTTCTGACAGCTCCAGTGACATAATTCATCTCAAGGGGCAGCATCTGGCACATAGAGGAGCCCAATACATGTTAACTCCTTTTATTACCACTATCTGTTAGGTTGTTTACAATCTACAATTTCTAATTTGAGTTTCTTTAAGGCAGAGCAAGAACCCAAAACATGTGTGAAGAAATTTGAATGCAGAATCCTTCTATAGTTTTAGTGTCTCCCCAACCCCAATTTTTTTAAGTTTGTATTTAAATTCAACTTAGTTAACATACAGTGCAATATTGGTTTCAGGAATAGAATTCAGCGATTCATCACTTACATACAACACCCACATTGTAATAAGTGCCTTCCTAATACCCATCACCCATCTAGCTCATCTTCCCCCTTCCTCCATCAACGCTTAGTGCGTTCTCTGTGTTGAAGAGTCTCTTGGGGCACCTGGTTGGCTCAGTTGGTTAAGCGTTTGATTTTAGCTCAGGTCATGATCTCACGGTTTGTGGGTTTGAGTGCTGCATCGGGCTCTGTGCTGACAGTGCAGAGCCTGCTTGGGATTCTCTTTCTCCCTTGCTCTCACCCCCTCCCCCTCTCACATATGTGCACTCTCTCTCAAAAATAAATACATTTTTTTTTACAAAGTCTCTTATGGTTTATTTCCTTCTTTTCCCCCTTTCCATATGTTCATCTGTTTCATTTCTTAAATTCCGCATATGAATGAAATCAAATGGTATTTGTCTTTCCCTGACTGACTTATTTTGCTTAGCATAACATACTCTAGCTCCATCCACATCATTGCAAATGACAAAGTTTAATTCTTTTTGATGACTGAGTAATATTCCATTATATATGTGTACACACACATCCTCTTTATCCATTCATCAGTAAATGGATATTTGGGCTCTTTCCATAGTTTGGCTATTATCGATAATGCTGCTATAAACATCAGGATGCATGTACCCCCTTTTAATCTGTATTTTTATAACCTTTGGGTAAATACCTGGTAGTACAATTGCTGGCTTGTCAGGTAGTTCTATTTTTAACTTTTGGAGGAAACGCTATACTGTTGTCCAGAGTGGCTGCCCCAGTTTGTATTCCCACCAACACCTCAAGAGGGTTTTCCTTTTTGCATCCTCGCCAATACCTGTTGTTTCTTTTTTTTTAATGTTTTTTTTAAATTTATTTCTGAGAGAGAGAGAGACAGAGACAGTGTGAGTAGGGGAGGGTCAGAGAGAGAGGGAAACAGAATCTGAAACAGGCTTCAGGCTCTGAGCTGTCAGCACAAAGCCCGACGTGGGGCCCGAACCCACGAACCGTGAGATCATGACCTGAGCCGAAGTCGGACGCTTAACCGACTGAGCCACCCAGGCGCCCCAATACCTGTTGTTTCTTATGTTGTTAATTTTAGCCATTCTGACAGGTATGAGGTCATATCTCATCAGAGTTTTGATTTGTATTTCCCCAGTGATGAGTGACATTGAGGATCTTTTCATGCATCTGTTAGCCATCTGGATGTCTTCTTGGGAAAAATGTCTATCCACGTCTTCTGCCCATTTCTTCACTGGATTATTTGTTTTTGGGGTGTTGAGTTTGGTCAGTTCTTTATAGGTTTTGGATACTCACTCTGTATCAGATCTGTCATTTGCAAATATCTTCTCCCATTCCATAGCCTGCCTTTTAGTTTTGTTAATTGCTTCCTTTGCTGCACAGAAGCTGTTTATCTTGATAAAGTCCCAATAGTTCAGTTTTGCTTTTGTTTTCCTTGTCTCTGTGACGTGTCTAGTAAGAAGCTGCTCCTGCTGAGGTCAAAGAGGTTGCTGCCTGTGTTCTCTTCTAGGATTTTGATCATTTCCTGTATCAAATATAAGTCTTTGATTCATTTTCAATTTATTTTTGTGTATGGTGTAAGAAAGGTCCCCAACCCCAATTTTGACAGTAGTTTTAACCACGGCATTAAATGAGCTTTTCTCGTGACTTACTTTATTGAGACTTTCCAAAGAATTCAGTGTAGTTTTCCAAGAAATAATGATTCTCTTTTTGCAGTCACATTTCACTCAACTTACATACTTTAAGTAGTTAGAATAACAAGAGCATTCTGGCATAGACAGATTTGAGATTAACTCAGCTGGTGGAGTAGAAGTGCAGGAATGAGCTAGAACATGGCCTTCTGGCACATGGCACATTCAGGACCCTTGACAGATGAAAAGGAGAACACTGGATCCTAGTGATCTAATTAAGAACACTTCTAGTTCCTATGTGAAAACACATTAAACATAGAAAGTTTTTGTCTCTGTTCAAACAGAATAAATCGTAGTGCAGAACCCGTCAGAGACTTTCTAGAGTCCTAGAGGTTCTAGAAGGTTTCGTGCTGCAGGCCAACTCCCATCAATTGCTAGTGGGCTCCCAGAAACTTGACTGAGAAAGGACATTAGGGAGACAATGTGTTCCTTTTGCCTGTGACCAGTTACTCCTACTCGTACAGTACCAGTTACTTACTCCTTCTGTCTAGGCATCCCGTCTGGTTTTGCATTTATGCTGGATTTTTCTTTCTTATTTAAAAAAATGTTTAAACATTTATTTATTTTTTGACAGACAGAGACATAGCATGAGCAGGAGAGGAGGAGAGAAAGAGGGAGTCACAGATTCCAAAGCAGCCTCCAGGCTCTGAGCTGTCAGCATAGAGCCCGATGAGGGGCTTGAACTCACGAACTGAGAGATCATGACCTGAGCCGAAGTCAGACTCTTTTTTTTTTTTTAAGGACTTGTCATTAATAGCTGCATTAAAGAAAGCTGGGATGCAGTTGTCAGATGGCCAGTTATTGTTTCCAGCTTCTGCCGTAGTCTTGTCTAGGAGCATGTGCAGTGCATGATCAGTGAGCAGAGTTCTCTCCTTAACATCTGGTAAACTGAGAGATGACCAACTATAACCTATCTCTATTCCCAGTAAAGCATGCAAAACACTTTCTCAAAGAAACTAAAAACCAAAGTGGGCTCTGATACATGCTGTAAGGAAAGTCAACCTCTTTCCATCTCAGGAGTGCCGGCAGAGGAAATATTTAACCATTAAGTTGTTCTTGTTGTTTTTTTCTCTAGTTGCATGTTGATTCTCACTGCAGTCTTGAAGATGCATACTCACCAGGCTGCCAGTCTGCAGGGTCAGTGGGAAATGGGGGAAATGATAGGAATATGTGTAATAAGTCCAGGAAATAAAGACTGAATGGTCCTCCTGTAGAGCATGCCCTGAACACTCTTGTTATAATGGTAACAGGCTTTTAACTTTGCTATAAATCTGCTCGAGTCAGTAATTATTTTAAGAAAACTCTGCCTGAGCCAATAATTTAACTCATACCAAGCACTGCAGGAGATACATTTACATGTCAGTGTATGAATGTAAATAATTCATTTAAATAATTGTTTTTCTAAATTAATCTTACTCATCTTTTATTCTGTAGTTTCTTGCACATGCACCAAAAGTTCATGACAGCTGTTAATGCGTTGGTTTTATTGTCAGAAGATGATCTTGGCCCGAGGTCGAACAAGGCCAATTTTATATTCATGCTATCAGATACTTGAAAAAGAAGATTACTTAATCTCACTAATGAGTTGAGTTTTCTCACCTAGTTCAATGAAGTTGAAATAAAGCTTTTGGGAGTCATTTTGCCAAAGTGAAACATCTTATATTATCAAGAATAATTGTAATTTTGGTTAAGCTTTTTCCCATGAAGTTAAATGTATTCATTTTGGAGTGATAATACAACTATAATTTTGGTAAGGCAAACTGCCAAGACAAAAATAGTGCTCTCACTAAATTATGAATCTTATGGAACAGATAGCAGAACTTGGAATTGTACTTACATAATTGCAATTCATCCAAATAAGTTGTTATATTCCATGAATTAAAATAGAAGGTATATTGCCAAAATTTACAACACACACACACACAGAGACACAAAATAAAATGTCACAGAATGGCAGCATTCACTCTCTTTATTCTACCCATCGTCAATTGAATTTCAGTAATACTTGTGCTTTTGAAGAACTACTTTGTAAATCAACCTTATGTTCTCAAATAGAATTGTAAATGAGCCTTCTACATTTATCTTTTGCTTAAAATCAGTTAAAATCTTTAATCAGAGTAGTCAACAAATGAAATATCAAGAAAAAACCCTAAAAACTAAAAACATCACTGCCTGAAGCTCTGAGAAATGTGTAGTAAAGTTACTGAAAACACAGCTCACAACAGGAAAACATTAAAATATATGCCTATGAGAATAGCAAGAAACTGAACAAATTATGTAATGAGGATTTGAAATTGTATAGATTCAATTTTGATATTTTACAATTGATCTTCAGAATATCTTAAAATTTGGATTGAATCTTGGATGGAATGAAATTGAGAAGGTCTACTATTTTCCAAGATCTAAGTAGAGTAAAACACTCAAAAGAATCATAATCAACTTATTTGACAAATTTTATCTTATAAAGATATTTGTCCAAGAAAGGCACTCTCAGTAGGGACAAAGTGACAGAATCTGTAAAAAATTGAGGTTGAAATTAAAATTTCAGTAAGAAACTAACGAAAAGAATAGCCTCCTTTTTCTCAGAATTTGCTCTGACATTACTAGAAACAATAATCAAAGATAGTAAGAATTTCACATTTATTAACCACAAATGCAACAGAGAAGGGTACTGTAGGTAATTTTATTTAAAAATGAATAGATTATACTAAAAATGAGGTAGGGGTATCTGGGTGGCACAGTTGGTTAAGCATCCAACTCTTGATTTTGGGTCAGGTCATGATTTCATGGTTCATGAGATCAAGCCCCGGGTCGGGATCTTCACTGATAGTGCAGAGCCTGCTTGAGACTCTGTCTCTCTCTCAAAATAAATAAACATTGAAAATGTTAAAAATGATGTTTTCTTCATAAAAATATTAGTGACACAGTACTCGAGATATGGCAAAAAAAAAAAGCCTGATTAAAGTATATAAATACATGCCAAGAATATTTTTCCCATTTATTATTTTTAAACATTCTGAAAATCAATATAGGGGTGCCTGGGTGGCTCCGTCGGTTAAGCGTCTGACTTCGGCTCAGGTCATGATCTCATCGTTGGTGTGTTCGAGCCCTGTGTCGGGCTCTGTGCTGACAGCTAGCTCAGAGCCTGCAGCCTGTTTCAGATTCTGTGTCTCCCTCCCTCTCTGACCCTCCCTTGCTCATGCTGTTTCTTTCTCTCAGAAATAAATAGAACATTTAAAAAAATTTTACATGAAAAGCAATATAAAGTCTTTTTATTTGGATTTTATTTTTAGGAAAAACTTTGATTTTATTTTATTGGTAGAACTATAAAATATTCTATTCACCAACTATCTTTAGCTTGTCAATCAGTAAACAAAAATCAATAGTTTTACATTGACTTATTTTTAGTATTCTTGTTGCTGAAACCCAGTTAGGCTGCTCACCACTCGAAAGCCAATTGTCAAGACAAGAGTTGGTTGGAAAGGAAAGTTGCTTTATTCAGAAGGCTGGCAACCTGAGAGGATGGTGAACTGATGTCCAAAGATTATCTCCAAAGTCTTGGAACAAGCAGAGTGTTTCAAAAGGGGGGCATAGGAACGTCATGAAGGTTGCTGTTTAGGGGAAGCATTCTCAATATAATCTCAAGCAGAAGAGCTATTTTCTAGCATGGCCAAGCTTGATCTTCTGGGGACACCTCTGTCCTTGTTTCCCCAAGGTCAGTGGTCTGTTGAAAACTCAAAGTTGTAATTTAATCAAGCCATATAAGCTACAGGGCACAGGTTAATGAGTTAGAGATACGTGTCCTTTAGGCTGCTTAGAACACAATTACACACCCCACTGTCATTCCTTCATTTCATTTCTATGGAATATGGGCAAAAGTTCATCTTCTGTAGCTGCTTCAAGCTGAATCAGGGTACAGAAGGGGCTTTAGAATGGAAGGGCTTGACATGGTGCAGGATGTAAATTTTGGCCCCCTTTTCTAACTGTGTTGGGCTGTGGGTAGTATCAGACGTAGTTCTTTATTTAAAGCTTTGGGTGGGGCGCTTGGGTGGCTCAGTCGATTGAACGTCCAATTTTGGCTCAGGTCATGATCTCAAAGTTGGTGGGTTCGAGCCCCACATCGGGCTCTGTGCTGACAGCCAGCTCAGAGCCTGGAGCCTGTTTCAGATTCGGTGTCTCCTTCTCTCTCTGACCCTTCCCTGTTCATGCTGTCTCTCTCTCGGAGATAAATAAAAGATTAAGAATTCTTAAAAAAAAAAAAAGCTTTGGGCACCTTCTTGCATAATCTGGTGACATATAACATTATTAGTCTTGTCCTAAGTATATTCCAGTAAAAATCCATAATATTAGTAAGGCCCATTTTTATTACTCCCCTTAGAATAGATCCGATGCTAGTGGGTATCCAAGAAAATAGTCCAGCAAACCAATTCCAACTCCCTTGAAACAGAGGAATGTGCTGTTTTAGGGTCTGCTGCAACCAAATGGCTTGGTGTCTAATACTGTCTACACTAGTTTCAGCTTGCATGGGGGTGTTAATATAAGTAGAGCAAGAGGAATTGACTATTCCACATACATCATCTTGTTCACCAAACTAGTCTAAGGCTGCTATATCTCTGACCTAGTGTCACTTTAGCCAAGCAGTCCAAAAAATTTTGCATGTTGGTGAGGGAGTGAGCTATTTTGTTAGTGATGAGAGTTAAGGTTTTAGACAAATAGCACATGTTGGTGAGCTGCCACTCCCCATCCAGGGAGCAAAGTATACCCAAAGAAATACTCAGCTCCATCTGGTGTTTCCTCAAGGAGGTTCTGCCTGACATGGGTGAATAATTTAAGAGAGCTTGTCCAGTGGGCAACTTCAGCCTTACTGCAGACTGCAAAGGGAGTAGTAAGAACTCCTAACAAGCAGGTGCCACCTGTTGTTCAACTGTTCAAATAATCATATGCCCATGGTGTCCCTTGATTATTCTCCCAGAGTAACTAACAGACACGAACGTTGTCTGTACATGAGCTGTTGTGGCAATTTCTGAAGCTTACCTCAAACTGTCCTGCTTAGGCAAACAACAAACAAAGACAATCAGAACTAGAATCTAACATCCACAAAGGTGTGTTACTGAAACATAATTTTTTTCTCTAAAGTCACCTTCATTTCCATCAATGATAGCCAAATCAAGACTAATTTGTTTGTAAAACGAGCCCGGTTTTAACAAACTTGGCGTAGTAAGCACGTAAGCACAGCAAGAACAGTAGTTGACCACATAAATCCTTTAAAACCTGCCTTGTTGGAACTTTTTATAAGGAATTTTCAGATTGAATTTTTAATAGGCTCTCAAGGCCAGGAGCCAAGCCAAATGCTTGCCATTAGATTTCCCTGCAATACCTATAGGTTTGGGTGAATTCGTCTTCTTCACCTTCCCAAAATATCCTGAGGTTCCTGTACCTGCTAGGAAATGACATTTTTACTCACCTGTAAGTCTGCTGGGAAGTCTAAGCAAGGTACCAAGTCAACATTTCCAAGGGGCTCTATTGACTCCATAAAATCAACCCTATCTCCTTAAAGCTGTCTAGTCATATCTGAGTCTTTGTATGTCTCTCTGAAATATGACATTCCAGTCAAAGCCTTGGTAATCTAACAAATGTTTTCAATTGTGTCCCATTACAAAGACAAGAGATTCCTATTGAACTTATGCAAACAATTATAATTGCCATGAAAGAAGAAATACTAAGGGTATCTGGAGGGTTCAGATAGGGAGAAAAGATAAATGTTTCAGTTTATTCACAAAGGAATATTATCATGTTTCTATAAGTTGTAAATATTGTAAGAGATAAAATTTCCTTAAATCTGAAAGAGCAAACATACCAAACAGGGTCATAAAAGGTGCCTAAGTGGCTCAGTCCAATGAGTGTCCGACTCTTGATTTTGGCTCAGGTCATGATCCCAGGGTCACAGGATTGAGGCTGGTGTCTGGATCCATGCCGAGCATGGAGCCTGCTGGGATTTTCTCTCTCGCTTCCTTTGCTCCTCTCTCCCGCTTGTGCTCTCTCTCTTTCTCCCTCTAAAATAAATAAAAATAAATTAAAAAAATAAAAAAGTCATAAAAACTATAATCATCTTCCTTAATTCATTTTGTACCGTGTAACTAATCTTGTTCTGTTTGAATGCAGCTTTTCCTTCATTTCAGAAATTCTTACCCAGTTTAGTTTTATGATCTTAAAATATCAGAAACCTGTATTTGTCAAAAATCCTTTTCATGAATCTTCTTGAAGATGAAACACATTTTGTAAGAGCATCAGAACAATAACTGAAGACTCAAAAAATGGACATGGTCAAAGATCTGAAGAGAGTTCATTATAATGCAGCTGACAAGGAAATCCAGGCTTTTTTGTAACATACATTAATAATTAGAATGTCAAGTGATGACCTTAAACCAGGACATACCATAACTTTAGAAATTTCATATAATTTCTAGAGCAGTTATAACATCAACCCATATAATACAACCTAAGAACATTTATTATCATTTGTTTGACAATGCTTCCCATGTAATTTAACATAACAAATAAACAATCCTAATTAGTCAAAAAGACTTCCTTTAGAATTTGAATTTTGAGGAAATTTTGTTAAAAACCTCAGAAGATTTTAAAGCTACTGCTTAAATAGGATTACAGCTCATTTTAAAACTTACTATTTAAGGGGCACCCAGGTGGATCAGTCGGTTAAGCATCTGACTTCAGCTCAGGTCGTGATCTCATGGTTCGTGGGTTCCAGCCCTGCATCAGGCTCTATACTGACAGCTCAGAGCCTGGAGCCTGCTTCAGGTTCTGTGTCTCCCTCTCTCTCTCTCTCTGTCCCTCCCCCAATTGTGCTCTTTCTCTCTCACTGTCTCTCTCTCAAAAATAAATAAACATTTTAAGAAAAGACCTCCTTAAAAAAAAACTTGATATTTAATTATTAAACAAGATGGCAATAAGAGATACTATAGGCTATACAGTTGTTAACAAAACTTAGCTCCTTCAGTATTGAAAGTTTTAAGACCTGATCAAGACAAAACACAGAAACTTTGGTTTTCTGGACAGATAAAGAAAAAAACATTATATATATATATTCTTATCAAGAACAGACCAACAATCCAAGAAAATTTTGTCTTTTTAATAGAGATAAAAGCCAAATGTCAATCTTATACTAGTATACTTTTAAAACTCATTCATTCCAATCTTAGTCTTAACCACCCATAAAATTCTCTTCCAAAGATTCCCTTTCACAAACTTTCTACAACTTTTTTTTAAACATTCAGATTTTTTTCTCTAAGCCTTTTCTCTCTAAATAACCAGTCTCATTTTAGGACAAAGTTACTTTCTTTTCCCTCAACAAAAATGTATTCACATTCCTCAATCCTTATAAAAAACACATTTTACTTTTCTGCATATAGAGTCATTTCCTTATCATTTCTAGCAGTCTTAATTACTTTTATCAGAATTTTAACTCTTAGAAACATTAGTTTCTAGAGAAAACTAAGTAGTAACTAATTGTGAACCATGTGTTAAACCAGAATTCTTTAGACTGGCAAATTTGGAAATATGTCATAATTTTTGGAAACATGTTTTTTCATAGTACAACTTTCAATAAAGCATAAAACATGTTTGCTGGCAGACCCAAGTATCTTTAGTGTCTCTGTAATAAGAAGCCAAAAGCAGATAAAGCTACATTTAGTAATTAAGATTTCAGTATTTATCTCATTTGAAAAAGACTTAGAAATCTAATGAATTCAACCCAATTTATAATTTAATGGCAAAACTTCAAGGGTGCCTGACTGGCTCAGTTGGTAGAGCATACAACTCTTGATCTCAGGGTTATAAGTTCAAACCCCCCCATTGGCTGTAGAGATTACTTAGAAATGTTTAAAAATCTTAAAAAAAAAAAAAAAACTCCAAAGTTTCAGGTTTCCAAAGATTTTGAAAGCTATTTAAAAGTTTACCTATAAACCTTTTTATTTATTTAACCTACTTGCTCTTAACAATTATCCATGAAAACTTCATGAAACAGACAAAATTAACTATCATTTTAAGTCATTTTTTGCAGACAAATTCCAACAGATATAATATGAGCTGATTTGACCTTTAGTAAACCTTGGTAGAATAAGTTTTATATTTAATACTGATAACTCTAAAGACATGTCTATTTTAACTAAACTAACAACCTTCAATTAGCTTTAATACCAAATATGTTGCATCCGTGTCCACTAAAAAGTCATTCAATTTGTTCCCCATTGTCAATTTCATTTGGGCTCCTCTGGGGAAATCTGAAGTGGGAAGTTTAAGTCTAGGGGAGTTCCTGGGCTCTTTCATGTTGATTTGGGAGGTGCTCCAGTTTGAACCTTATAAGGAGGTGGCCGAAGAACTTGGACTGCTTTTGCTCCTCCATTGTGAGGGTAGGAGGAGCAGGAGCCAATGGTGCCCAAGGCACCAAGGATGGTAAAGAAGCCAGCTGTGCAAGTGGCCCAGGGTTGGTGCAGAATAGGAGGAGGAGGAAGAGGTGGAGGCAGAGGTGGCAGGGAAGCCATGGTCAAGGCCAGACTCAAGCTCTGGACTAATATTCTTTTTTTTTTTTAAATATTTTTTATTTATTTCTAGGAGAGAGAGAGAGACAGCGTGAGCGGGGAAGGGTCAGAGAGAGAGGGAGACACAGACTCTGAAACAGGCTCCAGGCTCTGAGCTGGCAGTCAGCACAGAGCGCGACGCAGGGCTCGAACCCACGAACCGCGAGATCATGACCTAAGCGAAAGTCGGACGCTTAACCGACTAAGCCACCCAGGCGCCCCTGGACTAATATTCTTTTATCTCTATCTCCTGTCTCTCCTTCCTGCAAAACAGGCTTTTTCTCTGGTTGCCTTTCAGCCTTCTGCACCGTTTCTTCAAAATATGTCCTAATGGACTTTCTTTGGGAACAGAAGGTGTATCCCCCATTTTCTGGGGGCAAAAGTTCAGAAAGAACGCTGAAGAAATAAAACTATGACTAAATGAAGCCCAGAGTGCCTTCATTAGCATTCATTCTCCTCAAAAGTTGGGGGCTTCACTAACTGAACCAAACAGCTTCCTAGACCAGCAAAGAGAGCCAAATCAAAACCTCTCATTTGGAGGCAACCAAATGGGGGAGATAAATTCAAGAGAACCATTTAGTGGCCATCTTTCCTCTGAGCCTCACAGGCCAAGTAGTGTTATGATAAAACACCATCTTCTTTTTAGTCATGGGTGTGCCAATCAGAAAATACCAGTCCCAATGGACTCTGAGAAGGGATTGAACTAGACCCGCCCCTTTTCTACACAAATACCAAAACAAACCAGGCACCTGTCAAACAATCCAACTCGCCTTCTAAGAAGAGACCCTAGGTGGCTCAGTAGGTTAAGCATCTGACTTCAGCTGAGGTCATGATCTCCCGGCTGGTGAGTTTCAGCCCCACTCTGAGCTCTCTGCTATCAGTGTGGAGCCTGCTTCGGATCCTCTGTCTGCCCCCTCTCCAGCCCTCCCCTGCTCATTCTCTCTCTTGCTCTCTCTCTGAAAAATAAATAAACATTTAAAAAATAATGAAAAAAAACCTAAGAAGAGAGATTGGTACAAAGTCACGTTAGTGTTATTTCCCTTACCAGGGATACCACAAATTGGCCCAGAAGGGTCTAATCACCTTAATTGGCCAAATGGCAGTAAAAGATGACTTCCAGCATGCATGCTGATATACTCACCCAGTCATGGAGCCCATCAGCTCACCCCAGTTAACATTTCCTTTCCACCAACAAAACGTGACAGCAGGCAGCTGAAACCGAGTAAAGGCAAGAAAGGAGACTCCCCCAAACAAACGTTAAGTATCTGCAGCTGTTTGAGACCATCCTTAAAATGAATAACCATGAGCAGCTGCCTCCCAGACATCACCAGGGGCTCAGAAAACCAATGGTGGACCCTGGTGTGCTGCTGCGGACATTTGCTCCCTCTAACCTGGGAACAGGTAAGCCCTGGCATTGCCGTCACAGTCAGTCACTCTGTCCTGGGGAGACCTGAGGAGGATGGATGTTACAGGGGCACAGAGTCCTGGCTGGCTGGCCAAAATCTGTTACTGAAACCCAAGTTTAGCGGCTCACCACTCCAAAGCTAAGACTCGAGAGACAAGTGTTGGTTGGAAAGAAAATGCTTCATGCAGGAGGCTGGCACCCTGGGAAGACAGTGGACTGATATCCAAAGACCGTCTCCAAAGTCCCAGACCGAGCAGGAGATTTTTAAAAGAGAAGCACAGGGAGGTGATGAGGGTCACCTTGCAGGGGAAGCATTCTCAATATAATCTCAAGCAGACTTGCTGGCATCAGGGAAAGCTATTTTCTAGCATGGCCACACTTGATATTCTGGGAACACCTGGTTTCTTGTTTCCCTGGGATCAGTGTTCTGTTGAAATCACAAAGCTATAATTAGTAAAGTGAGGCACAGGTAAAGGGTTAGAGATATGTAGCCTTTAGGCTGCTTGAAACACAGTTACATTCTCTCACTTTCCAAAGTGTTCTAATATGGCCCATGACTGTTATTATCCCTTTAATTCTAAAGCTACATCTTATGTCTGCAGTAAAAAGTGTCATGATTTATAAGTGATGTCTGCTGTGAGTGAGATAGTCTTGGGGAATTTTCTAATTTTGGCAATTCCTGCTGGAAAACGAGAGTTATAGTAACTATTAATCCCTACTTGTCCTGTATGAAGGAAAAATGCTTCTATGGCACTGCTGGCCCCACAGGAAGCCCCAAGGGAGGATTTTCCCAAAGGTCTCTGGTAACACAGTTGTTGCAAGACAGAGATTCCCACTTAGTCTTGGGAGCCTAGAACAAGAGTAACGAATCAGATGAATGCCAGCATCATCTGGATTCTGTGATTTCAATGGTTTGTGTGACCCTTCTGTATCAGTTTCTTGCTTCCTGTCTTTTTGTATCTCTCTATATCAAGAGCTTCAAGATGTGAAGCACTAATAAGTAAAAAGAGGGAGAGACTGGTGGCTATGATAACCACACCAGAAACCCGTGCTGTGGCTCACTCCCACAGGGAAGGAAGACTTGTGAAAATGGAATTTTGTAAGGGGGCAGTTCACTAGACCTCGTCGCACTAAGCACTAGACTCATCTCTTTTGAATGGGTCTCCAGTAGTAATCTTGTCCATTTCTGGGACCTTTACCATGAGTCCACTTCAGCCACTCACTCCTAAACTGACATGTTGGGCAGTGTTGAAATCTTCCATTGAAACACCCTACTTGGTGACCACAAACTTCTCCCATTCAAGGTCTCTTAGCCATTACCCCCTTCATATAGAAAGTCTTCAGCCTCTTTACTTTTTCCACGTCAGCACCCCTCCCATCTCCATGATTCTAATTCAGTCCATGACCCTCACATCAGCCACTTTCCAGTGAGTGTTCTCAGTTCACATGCCTTCTTTCTACCGTGTCACTGGTTCTAGATCAAAGCAGCTATACTCCTTCCCGATCTCACGCTCCACATGCTGAATGATGCCAGAGAAATAACCCATAGCACGAAGTACTTGGTGGAACAAATTCTCCCGATCATCAGCACTCTGTGTCGGTGTGTCCTGACTCAGCTCTCATTCTTTACATAATCTACTTTGAACCTTCTCCTCAAACCATGCGAGACCCTTAGCAGATACCCTTGCATGTTACTTTAAAAGGAAAGAAGTCATGAGTTGAGAGCTCTCTTAGTTGGTTGACCTCCTACAGAAAAGGTCACATGGAGCTGCACATGCCCTTTGCCCCTTCTAGCATGTCACAGTGAGAGCCATGTCTGCTCTTGTCTCCAGCAGTGCTCTACTTCCTTTCTCCTCCCAACTCCAATGACTTTCCCCTCTCTGCTGGCATCTGCCATCAGAATTTAAGCCTGCTCAAGACTTTATAGTTAAAACTCCTGCTATGCACTGAACTGAACTCCCCCTAATTTTTATTTTGAATTTGTAACCCCCAATGTGATAATACCTGGAGATGACAACCTTATGNTCCCCACCATGAGGACACAGGAAGGAGGTGACCACCTACAAGCCAGGAAGAGAGGTCTCACCAGAAGCTAACCATGCTAGCACTTTAATCTTGGACTTCTAGCTTCCAGAACTGTGAGAAATAAATTTTTGTGGCTTAAGCTGTCCAGTCTGTGCTATTTTGTTATGGCAGCATGAGCAGATAAGTCAATCCTACAGTGTCTTCCAGTTCTCTCCTCCCCTTCACAGCCAAACCTGCTGAAATATTCAGCATCCACTTTCTCTACTTCACTCATTTATTAACCCATTGACATCATAGAATGATAATAGTACTGAAAAAGAAAGTTTAAGCAAGGCCACACAAACCAGCACTGTCCTAGGACCCACTTGGTCTGCTCCATGGAGAAAACAGGTATTAAATAACTGCCCAATAGTTATTTAACTATGATTGAGTTGTATGCTATGGTGAAGTGCTGGGTGGATGCTGAGAGCCCTTTCCATTTACCCAGACAAGTCTGGGGTCTAAAACTGATGACAGCATCCCTGCGGTAATGACATTTATGCCAGAGTACAAGGCTGAGTGGGAGCTGATCAGATTGCTGAAGAGGGGCGAACAATTCCAAACATAATAATGGAAAAGGTCTGAGTTATGAAGAGCATGACATACTTGAGGAACTGAAAGAAGGTCACAGGGCTGGAGCATAGGGGCATAAGAGAAAGAGTGATGGACACTGTCTGAGAGATAGGCAAGATGTCAAAGGCCATACCAGAGATTTTGATCAATTTTCTGTGTGATGTGGAGCCAATGATGCAGTGATGGGTTTGGAGTGTCTGTTGGTCAGTCTGACTAGGAGGTGATCAATTTTGTTGATCCTTTCAAAGAACCACTTCCTGGATTCACTGATCTATTCTTTTTTGTTTGTTTCTACTCTAAAGTTTCTTTCTTTCCTTCTACTGGTTTTGGGTTTTTAATTTTTCTACTTTTTCTAGCTCCTTTAGACACAAGATTAGGTTGTCTGAGAGAGTTCTTCCTTCTAGGGATAAATCTTTATTGCTATAAACTTCCCTCTTAGAACAGCTTTTGCTACATCCCCAAAATTATACTACTGTATTTTCAGGTTCATTTGTCTCCATGTATTTTTTGCTTTCCTCTTTGATTTCTTGGTTGACTCATCAATTGTTTAGTAGCATGTGATTTAACCTCCATGTTTTTGTGTCTTTTCATTTTTTTTTTTTTTTTTTTTTTTTTTGAAGTGTTTGTCTATTTTGAGAGACATAGAGACAGTGTGAGTAGGGAAGGGGCAGAGAGAGGGAGAGAGAGAACCTCAGGCAGGCTCTGCATTGTCAGTGAAGAACCTGATGCAGGGCTCAAACTCACAAACTCTGAGATCATGACCCAAGCTGAAACCAATAGTTGGGTGCTTAACCGATTGAGCCACCCAGGTGCCCCTCATGTGGTTGATTCCTAACTTTATAATGTTATTGTCAGAAAAGATGCATGGTATGACTTTGAGCTTTTTCAATATGTTAAGACTTGTTTTGTGGCCTAACATGTGATCTATTCTGGAGAATGTTCCATGTGCCCTTAAAAAGAATGTGTATTCTGTTCTTTTAGGATGGAATGTTTTGAATATGTCTATTAGACCCATCTGGTCCAATGTTTCATTCAAAGCCGCTGTTTCTTTGTTGATTTTCTGTATGGGTGATCTATTCATTGATGTAAGTGAGGTGTTAAGGTCCCCAGTAACTATTTTTTCCTTTCCCTTCCCCCATGGTCTTCTGTTAAGTTTCTTTAAGTGAAAACATATGATATCTGTCCTCTGACTGACTTATTTCAGTCAGCATAATACCTTTCAGCTCCACCCCCATTGCTATAAAATTACATGCATTCTTTCTCATTACCAAGTAGTATTCAAATGTATATATAAACCACATCTTCTTTATCCATTCATCAGTTAATGGACATTTAGGCTCTTTCCATAATTTGGCTATTGTTGAAAGTGCTGCTATGAACATTAGGGTACATGTGCCTCTATGCATCAGCACTCCTATATCCCTTGGGTAAATTCCTAGTAGTGCTATTGCTGGGTCGTAGGGTAGTTCTATGTTCAGTTTTTTTTTTGGTCCCCACAAATGCACTTTATTCATTTATTTTTTAAATAGTTTGTCAAGTTGGTTTCCATATAATACCCAGTGCTCCTCTCCACAAGTGCCCTCCTCCATGCCCATCACTCTTTATGTTTAGTCTTTTAAGGAACCTCCACACTTTTCCAGAGTGGCTGCACCAGTTTGCATTCCCACTAGCAGTGCAAGAGGGTTCTCGTTTCTCCACATCCTCGTCAGCATCTGTAGTTTCCCAAGTTGTTCATTTTAGCCACTCTGACTGGTGTGAGGTGGTATCTCTGTGTCATTCTGATTTGTATTTTCCTGACGATGAGTGACATTGGGCATCTTTTCATGAGTCTGTTGCCCATCTGGATGTCTTCTTTAGAAAAGTGTCTATTCACATCTTCTTCCTATTTCTTCACTAGATTATTTGTTTTTTGGGTGTTGAGTTGGGTAAGTTATAGATTTCAGATACTAACACTTTACCTGATATGTCATTTGCAAATATCTTTTCTCATTCCATCGGTTTCCTTTTAGTTTTGTTGATTGTCTCCTCTGCAGTGCAGAAGCGTTTTGTCTTGATGAGGACCCAATAGTTCATTTTTGCTTTTAATTCCCTGGCCTTTGAATATGTGTTGAGCAAGAAATTGCTGTGGCTGAGGTCAAAGAGGTTGTTGCCTGCTTTTTCCTCTAGAGTTTTGATGGTTTCCTGTCTCACATTTAGGTCTTCCATCTATTTTGAGTTTATTTTTGTGTATGGTGTGAGAAAATGATCTACTTTCATTCTTCTGCATGTTGCAGTCCAGTTCTCCCAGCACCATCTGCTAAAGACACTATCTTTATTCCATTGGATATTCTCTTCTGCTTTGTCAAAGGTTAGTTGGTCATACATTTGTGGCTCCATTTCTGGGTTCTCTTATCCCACTGGTCTATGTGTCTGTTTTTGTGCCAATACCATACTGTCTTGATGATTGCAGTTTTCTAGCAGAGGCTAAAGTCTGGAATTTGATGCCTCCCACTTTGGTTATCTTCTTCAATATTATTTTGGCTATTTGGGGTCTTTTGTGATTCCGTACAAATTTTAGAATTGTTTGTACTAGCTTTGAGAAGAATGCCGGTGCAATTTTGATTGGAATTGCATTGAATGTGTAGACTGCTTTGGGTAGCATTGACATTTTAACAATATTTATTCTTCCGATCCATGAGCATGGAATGTTTTTCCATTTCTTTGTGTCTTTTTCAATTTCCTTCATGAGTTTTCATCATACATACCTTTTATATTTCTGGCTAGGTTTATTCCTAGGTATTTTATGTATTTTTGTGCATTTGTGAATGGGATTGGTTTCTTGATTTCTCTTTCTGTTGCTTCAGTATTGGTGTATAAAAATACAACCTATTTCTGTACATTGATTTTTGGATCCTGCAACTTGCTGAATTCATGTATCAGTTCTAGAAGTCTTTTAGTGGAGTCTTTCAGGTTTTCCATGTAGAGGATCATGTCATCTGTGAAAAGTCAAAGTTTGACGACTTCTTTGCCAATTCTGATGCCTTTTATTTCCTTTTTTGTCTGATTGCTGATGCTAGGACTTCCAGCATTATGTTAATCAACAGTGGTGAGAGTGGACATCCCTATCGTGTTGCTGATCTCAGGGGGAAAGCTCTCAGTTTTTTCCCCATTGAGAATGATATTAGCTGTGGGCTTTTAATATATGGCTGTCATGATGTTTAAGTATGTTCCTTCTATCCCGAATTTCTTGAGGGTTTTTATTAAGAAAGTATGCTGTATTTTGTCAGATGCTTTTTTCTGCATCTATTGACAAGATCATATGGTTCTTACCCTTTCTTTTATTAATGTGATGTATCACATTGATTTGTGAATATTGAACCAATGAATCCCACTTGATGATAGTGAAAAATTCTTTTTACATGTTGTTGAGTTCAATTTGCTAATCTTGTTGCGAATTTCTGCATCCCTGTTCATCAGGGATATTGGCCTATAGTTCTCCTTTTTGGTGGGGTCTCTGTCTGATTTTGGAATCAAGGTAATGCTGGCCTCATAGAATGAGTCCAGAAGTTTTCCTTTCATTTCTGTTTTTTGGAACAGCTTGAGAAAGATCGGTATTAACTCTAAGTGTTGAGTAGAATTCCCCAGGGAAGCCATCTTACCCAGGGCTCTTTTTCTAGGGGGGAGGGGGGAGATTTTCAATAACTGATTCCATTTTTTCACTAGTTATGGGTGTGTTCAAATTTTCTGTTTCTTAGCTTTTGAGTTCTGGTAGTGTGTNGGGTGGGTGGCTCAGTTGATAAAGCGTCTGACTTCAACTCAGGTCATGATCTCATGGTTTGTGGGCTTAAGCCCCGCATCAGGCTCTGTGCTGACAGCTCAGAGCCTGGAGCCTGCTTCGGATTCTGTCTCCCTTTCTCCCTCTGTCCCTCCCCTACTCACACTCCCTCTCCCTCATAAATAAATAAATAAATATTTAAAAAATTAAGTTTTTTGGCCTCCCCACTGCTTTGTTTGAGAGATGAAGGAACTTCAGATCCCCCCTACTTCTCTGCCCTGTTGGCCTGTCTCTATTGTTTGTATTTCTGCTGTGTTGGTTGTGATCTCTCCTCTTTCATTCATCTGGGTCCTTTACTTTTTCTTTTCGATCAAACTGTCTAGGGGTTTATCAATTTTGTTAATTCTTTCAAAGAACCAGCTCCTGGTTTAATTAATCTGTTTTTTTTTTTCGATAGCATTGATTTCTGCTCTAATCTTTATTATTTCCTGTCTTCTGCTGGTGTGGGGTTTTGCTTTGGTTTTTTGTTGTTCTTTTTCAGCTGTTTTAAGGTGTAAGGTTAGGTTACATATCTGAGACCTTTCTACCTTCTTTAGGAAGGCCTGGATTGCTATCTACTTCCCTCTTATGATTACCTTTGCTGCATCCCAGAGGTTTGGGGCTGTGTTGTTATTTTCATTGCCTTCTATGTACTTTTTAATTTCCTCTTTAACTTTTTGGTTAGCCCATCCATTCTTTAGAAGGATGTTCTTTAGTCTCCAAGTATTTATCTTATTTTTTTTCTTGTGGTTGATTTTGAGTTTCATAGTGTTGAGATCTGGAAATATGCACAGGATGATCTCAATCTTATTGTACTTGTTGAGGGCTAATTTTTGTCCCAGTATGTGATCTATTCTGTAGAATGTTCCATGTGCACTAGAGAAGAATGTTATTCTGCTACTTTAGGATGAAATGTTCTGAATATATCTGTTAAATCCATATGGTCCAGTGTGTCATTCAAATCCATTGTTTACTTGTTTTTCTGCTTAGATGATATATCCATTGCTGTAGGTGGGATGTTGAAGTCTCCTACTGTTATGGTATTATTATCAATGAATTTCTTTGTTTCTGATTAATTGATTTATATTCTTTCATATTTGGAGCATAAATGTTTACAATCGTTAGATCTTCTTGGTGGATAGACCCCTTAATTATGATATAATCCCCTTCTTCATCTCTTCTTAGTCTTTAAGATCTAGATTGCCTGACCATGAGAGACTCTTGAATGCTGAGAACAAACTGAGGGCTGAAGGGGGTCGGGAAGGGGGGAAGGGAGGTGATAGGCATGGAGGAGGGCACTTGTGGGGATGAGTACTGGGTGCTATATGGAAACCAACTTGACAAACTATTTAAGAAAAAAATAAAAAAATAAAAAATGAAATAAAATTCAGTGTTATAAAATACTAAACTTGTGTTTAACAGAAAAAAATAAACATTAAAAAAATAAAATCTAGATTGTCTGATATAAGTATGGCTACTCTGGCATTCTTTTGGCAACCATTAGCATGATACATGGTTCTGTATTCCCTTACTTTCAACTTGAAGGTGTCTTTAGATCTAAAATGGGTCTGTTGTGAACAGCATATAGATGGATCTTGTTTTCTTATTCATTCTGTTACCCTATGCCCTTTGATTGGAGTGTTTAGTCCATTGATGTTTAGAGTGAGTCTTGAAAGATATGAATTTATTGCCATTATGTTGCCTGTAGAGTTGGAATTTCTGGTGGTGGTCTCTTGTTCTTTCTAGTCTTTGTTGCTTTTGGTATTTTGGGGCTTTTTTCATCTTTTCTCCCCTCAGAGTCCCCTTAAAATTTCTTGCAGGGCTGGTTTAGTTGTCATGAATTCCTTTAATTTTTGTTTGTCTGGGAAACTTTTTATCTCTCCTATTTTAAATGATGCCTTGCTGGATAAAGAATTCTTGGCTACATATTTTTCTGATTCAGCACATTGAATATGTCTTGCCACTCCTTTCTGGCCTGCCAAGCTTCTTTGGATAAGTCTGCTGTGAACCTGATCTATCTTCCCTTGTAGGGTAAGGATTTTTTTTCCTTGCATATTTTGTTAATTTGACTATGGTCTGCCTTGTTTNCTAGTCTTTGTTGCTTTTGGTCTTTATGGATTTTTTGTTTGTTTGTTTGTTTGTTTTTTCTTTTCTCCCCTCAGAGTCCCCTTAAAATTTCTTGCAGGGCTGGTTTAGTTGTCATGAATTCCTTTAATTTTTGTTTGTCTGGGAAACTTTTTATCTCTCCTATTTTAAATGATGCCTTGCTGGATAAAGAATTCTTGGCTACATATTTTTCTGATTCAGCACATTGAATATGTCTTGCCACTCCTTTCTGGCCTGCCAAGCTTCTTTGGATAAGTCTGCTGTGAACCTGATCTATCTTCCCTTGTAGGGTAAGGATTTTTTTTCCTTGCATATTTTGTTAATTTGACTATGGTCTGCCTTGTTTATGGTCAGTTTTTGTTGAATCTAATGGGAGTTCTCTGTGCTTCCTAGATTTTGGTGTCTGTGTCTTTCTCCAGGTTAGGAAAGTTTACTGCTATGATTTGCTCACATAAAATTTCTACCCCTTTTTCTCTCTTCATTGCTTGAGACTCCTGTGATTCTGATGTTATTCCTTTTTAATGAGTCACTGAGTTCTCTTGTTTTTATATAATGCTCTTTGTCTTAGTCTCCCTCCCTTTTCTGCTTCATTATTATTCATAAGTTTGTCCTCTATATCACTGACTCACTGCTCTGCTTCATCCATCCTCATCACTGTGGCATCCATTTGAGTTTGCAGGTCAGCTATAGCATTTTTCATTTCATCCAGACTAGCTTTTACTTCCTTTATCTCCATAGAAAGGGATTCTTTGCTATTTTTAACCCCAGCTAGTATTGTTATTATTGTGTTCTAAATTCTGGTTCAGACATCTTACTTGTATCTATGTTAAGTCTTTGGCTGTAATTTCTTCCTGTTCTTTCTTTTGGGGTGAATTCCTTTGTTTTGTCATTTTGAAGAAAGAAAAAGGATTAATAAAGTAAAAAAACAAAAATTTAAAACAAAAAAATCAAATAAAGGATGCTAGATTCTAGGTGTGTTTTGGTCTGGTTGTTGAAAGAAACTTGATAGATTAGAGAAAAATGGGGGGGGGGATGAAGGAAAGAAAAGAAAAATATAGAAAAGGAAAATATCTGAAAATTTGAAAATATGAATACAGTAAAATAGAATAAAATAAATTTTAAAATTTTATAAAAAAGTAAAAAATATCATAGAAGAAAATTAAAGAAAAATTGTTTTATAAAAATGGAAAATAAAATTTTTTCACTTTCTGTATTCAAGAATAAGAAAATAAAAAAATTGAATATATGAACCAGCAAACAGAATGAAATGATTGATATCACATGCAATTTCCCTGAGAAGTCAAACTACGAAGCACTTAATAGTCCATAAACTAACCAGGCAGAGAGAGTTGTGGTGTTCCTCAAAAGTGTGGTTGGCCCAGTTGGGTGGGGCTTAGTGTAACAGTTCCATTTTCCACTAGATGGTGCTGCTTAGTTCACTGGGGTGGATTGTTGTGGTGCATGTCGGTGTTTATGCGCATGTGTGGGAGAGGTGAAAATGGCATCACCAGCACCCAGTCTCTAGTATCAGAACTCTGTTTTCCTCCTGACCAGCACCTCTCCTCTGTCTCTGGCTTCTGTCCACTCCCGGCTTCTACACTGTCTGTGAACAAGTGCCAGACTGCTAGGTGACGCCTCCCTCACAAGTCCTATCTCAGATGGGACTGTTTCCCAACCTCTCAGCTCTGAGGGACTGGGGCTTTGATGCGCTCAGACCCTCTAGAGGAGAGTCTCGCCCAGCAATGGCTAGGTGCCCACCTGCCCCCAGGAATGTTCACGGGACCATGCTGCTGCAGATACCCAGAGATTTCAGCCAGGTTCCAGCCTGCCCCAGAAAAAGTTCACACAATTGTGTAGCAGCTCCATTTCAGGGATTCTAGTAAATCACAACACACAGCTGGTGCCAGGCTTCCCCCTTAACATCCTTGTTCCTACACCAGCAAATGTGGCTGTTCTCAGGGGTCCACTGGGACCTTTGCCTGTGGGGAGGCTTGCACAGCCTCTACAAAATGTCCTCTCCGCAGGGGAACCACCTTTCTCATGTTGCCTGAGGACCCCCTGGGCCCCGCTCTCTGCTTCTGGGGATTCACCCTTCCCACCAGAGCACTGCCAGGTATTGGGCTGTGGAGTCAGACTCTGTGCTCCTCCTGTTTATAGAGTTTTCATGGAATTTAAACCCTTTCCTTTCCCCGTTCTCCCTTTTTGTTCAGTCCCTTGTCGCTGTTTCCACTCTTTCTCTCCAGCTGCTTTTGAGGGGGCCTGCTTTTCCCATACTCTCCCCATTTTTGTCCTCTCTCCGCAAGCCAAAACAGTTCCCTGTCCTCTGTGGCTTCCCTCTGCCCCAGTTCACCTCTCCACACTGTGTATCTGCCAAGTTCTGCAGTTCAGCTTGTTCAGATTGTTATGTTAATCCTCAAATCAGTTTTCTAGGTGTGCAAGATGGTTTGGTGTTGATTTGGCTGCATTTCAGGGACAAGGGATGCAAAAAAAGAAAAACAAACAAAAAAACAATTTCCATGCTGTTCCACCATCCTGGCCCCTCCCTTATAAGTCTTTCTTTATTACCACTTTTTGTATTTTAATTACTATGTGTCTTGGTAGGAACCTCCGTGGGTTGAATTTTTTGGAAGCTCTATGTGACTCCTGGATATGGATTTCTGTTTCCTTCCTCAAAATCAGGAAGTTTTTAGCTATTATTCTTCATATTTTCTCTTGCTTTTCTTTCTTCTGGGATCTCTATAATCCACGTTATTAGGCTTGATGGTAGTGCTGAGTTCTCCTAGTCTATTTTCTTTTTTTATTCTTATTTTTTCTCTCTTCTGTTCAGCTTTATTGGTTTCCATTACTCTGTCCTCCAGGTTCATTGATCTATATTTCTGCTTCCTCTAGTGTATTTTTTCCAGTTAGTATATATTTTTTACTTTTATCTCTAATTGGTATTTTTTGTGTTTTTATCTCTCTGTTGAGGGTCTCACTGGGATCCTCCACTCTTTTCTCAAATCCAGTGAGTATATTTAGATGATTACTTTAAATTCTCCAGTAGGCTTATGACTTATCTCATTTGGTTTAGCTCTCTTGGTGTGATTTTGTCCTATTCTTTCATTTGGGACATATTTCTGTTTCCTCATTTTGTGTAACTCTGTGTCTATTTCTGTGTGTTAGGAAAGTCATCTGTCTCCTGCTCTTGAAAGTTGTAGCCTTATGAAGGAGAGACCCTGTAGTAACCTACAGTGCAATGTCCCCTGTTCACCAGAATCTGGCACTTCAGGAGTGTCTCCCATGTGTGTTGTGTGTATCCAACTGTTGTGGCTGAGCTGCTTTTGCATTCAGTCCAGTCACCTGCAATGGATCTCTTTACCTGTTGTGGGCAGGGTTTGGTACCTATGTTGTTAATGGGTCAGTCTAAGGCCACCTTTGACTTGAGTTGGTTTAGACTAAGAATTTGTCAGAGCTGTAATAACACCAAAGTGCAGTGTGCTTTTTCTGTGTTGTCCCCTGAGAAGGTTTTGTTGGAAGTTAGTCTGCAGTCAGATCAGATGTTTGCTGCCAGCCCACTGTGGCTGACTATGCCAGACCACAGTCAGATTGGTGTGTGTGGCTATCTTTCCCTTCCCTTGGGGCAGGAGTCACTTTGGATAGTGTTGGCCTCTGTTGGTACTGCTTGCACACTGCCAAGCTTGTGTTGCTGATTTATATGGACTCCAGCCAAGGTTGGGTTGCAGAGGGTGGGTCTGCAGGAGAATAGATTGGGTATGGGGGTGTGGTGCTAGCAACATCTGCATCACTTTGCTGTGGAAATGGACCCATAGCTGCTTTGGAAGCTCATGCTGAGGGTGGGTTGGAAGAAGTGGGTCCACAGAAGAGCATAGTGTGGGGCACATCACTAATGCGTTAGGTGGAGATTGTTTGCACTGTGCTCTTTCCCACAGATGTCAGTGTATCTGGGCTGGAGAGCAGGGGAAGGAAGGGGCTCCCACCAGCTCTTTTGTTCTTGGAGAAGTCTCCCAAAGATACATTCCCTTCTAGCACATACTCTGATACTAGTAATTAAATCTGCCCATATAACCCAGGCATTTTTCAAACTCCTTCTGTGCACTCTGCAGGCTTTTTGTTTTGCTGTCTCCTTAAGGGTAGGGATTCAGGTTTCTCTTGGCCTCCTACTCCTTCCAGAGCCAAGGCTGTTGATTTTTAAAGTTCTAGATGTTAAGCCCCACTGACTGTAAGAACTTGCAAAGTTAAGACCCTCTGCTTTTCAAAGCCAAATATTATGGGTATGCATCTTCCCAGGGTTGATCCCTTTTTCTTGGATGCCTAGTGTGGGGTCTTCTCCTCTCCCTTCTCCATGCCTGCAGTGTCCCTCACTCCCAAGAACATTCTCTCAGGCCAGTTTGGTTCATAAGCACATCTTTGCCTTTCCTACCTTTTTCAATGTGGCCTCTCCTATACATTTAGCTGTGGAGAGTCTGTTTTGCCAGTCTCCAGGCATTTTCTGAATTATTTATACTGTGTGGTTGTTATCTAGATATAGCCACGAGATAAGGTCACATTAGGATCCTCCTACTCCACAGTCTTCCCTGAAACTACACACACACACACACACACACACACACACACACACACTTTTACATCAATAAGATAAACTATACACTTGTTTGTTTTCTGCTCAAGAAATTAGGAAAATCTTTCCATGCTACTGAGTACTAATAGAGAAGAACTTTAAATGTCTGCACAATATTCTATTAAATGTATTGATTATAACCCTCTCTAATGGTCCTTATGTTATTTTTCTCCCTTCTCTATTTTTCCAGCCTCCAATGCTTTCATTCATTAACAGATATTCACATGACTTGAATTCTCAGTTGCCTCAGCCATCTGCTCAAGTATCAGAAAAGCCTCCACAAGAATATAGTACTTATCCTTCTTTCCCTGTTTTATTTTCCTTCAAAGCACAAACCTTAAGGAATGAGGGTTGAAACCATGTGCTTACTTGAAAGAAAGAGCATTTCTAACTGGAAAAAATACAAAAAAAGTTTGAAAGGCCACAAAGCTGGTTGTGGAGGAGTAGAGACCAGACAGCAGAGCCCTGAATCTTGGTCCAAGGTTTCTTCTGCCATAAACACACCCTCCTTTGTAAACGGAGGACATTTATTTATCTTCATCAATTAACACTTTGTTGTCTCGGGCACCTCGGTGGCTCAGCAGATTAGGAATCCAACACTTGATTTTTGGCTCAGGTCATGATCTCATGGTTTGAGTTAGAGCCCTCCCTACATTGGTGCTTGGGATTCTCCCTCTCCCTCTGTCTTTCTCAAAATAAACAAGTAAACTTAGCAAAATATTTTGTTGTCCTTCTTTTAGGATCTAAATAGTACTTATCAAGTTTTACTGAGCATGTGAATCACCTGGGACGCTTGTTAAAGCGCAGCGCCTCATTCATTAGGTTTGGGTGAAGTCAGAGATTCTACATTTCTAACAAGATCCCAGATTTGCCAGTGCTGCCAGGTCATGGGTCACTTTTGGTGGAGCAAGAGTCTAGAAGTTCCTAGGTAGCTAGAGTTTTAGAAAGATACCCCAAATGACACCTGCATTGCCGTCCTGGACTACTGTTTGTTCTACCATCAAAAACTGAGAGAAATTCCCTTCAGGTCCTATTGCTTTTCTCCTCCTCAGAGCCAAAGCCAGCCTTCCGTTCATGTGGTAACAAGCTCTACTGTCTTTTTATCTTCCCCGTTGCTTCTTGGCCTGTTTTAACTGTACTGCTGCCAAGGCTGGTCTCTTCCTATTTGACTCTCTGGGCATCTATCCCTGGATCAGTATTTTGCATCCATGTGTCCTCCTTAAATATGCTCATCGACAGCAATATTTTTCCTATAGCCATGGGTCTCAACCCTCCGTTCACATTAGAATTACTTGGGGAAGCTGTGAAAAATATGGATGCCAGGGTCATATACTAAAGCAGTAAATAAAAATTTCCACAGAGAGAGCTCAGCCATAAATATTTTTAGCATTTTCCAGTTACTATAATACATAGCCAGGGTAAAAAGTCACTAAGTTCTTTTTTTTTTTTTTTATGTTTTATTTATTTCTGAGAGAGAGAGAGAGAGAGAGAGAGCGCAAGTGTGATCAGGGGAGGGTCAGAGAGAGACGGAGACACAGAATCTGAAATAGGCTCCAGGCTCTGAGCTAGCTGTCAGTACAGAGCCTGACGCAGGGCTGGAACCCACGAACCGTGAGATCATGACCTGAGCCAAAGTCGGACGCTTAACTGACCAAGCCACCCAGGTGCCCCAAAAAACCATTAAGTTCTAAATGGATTACAAATACCTTCAGTAGTGGAGGTCTCTCACCTAAACTCCTTAGATGAACTTTGTTTTAAAAAGCTTTATTGAGGAATGATAAATACACAATAAACTATACATATTTCAACTTTGATAAGTTTTGAAGTATATACACCCATGAAAGCTTCATCACAAGGTAATAAACCTGGATAACATTCCCAAAATTTTCATGATGGCCTTTTGGTATCCCATTCCTCCTTTGCCCCCACCTTCTGGCCCCAGAAGATTACTGATCTATTTTTGGCACTACTGAATTGTTTGGACTTTATAGAATAGTCTATAAATGGAGTGTATAGAAGTTTAAATTTTCAGTAAATAGCATCATATAATATCTATTTCTGTCTCCTTTCAGTCAGCATAGTTATTCTGAGATCCATCCATTTTGTTGTGTGTTTCAATACTTCATGTCTTCTTATTGCTGTGTAGTGTTCCAGCACATGGATATATTACAGTCTGTTTATCCATTCATCTGTTTACCGACATTTAGGTTGTTTCCAGTTTGGGGCTATTCTAAATAAAGCTTTGAACTTTTATGCACAAATCCATGTACAGGCATGTGGTTTGATTTCTCATGGGTAATATCTAGGAGTAGAATGTCTGGGTTGTATGGTAGGTATATGTTTATCTTTTAAAGCAACTATTGGGGATAGGCATGGAGGAGGTCACTTGTGGGGATGAGCACTGGGTGTTATATGGAAACCAACTTGGCAATAAACTATTTGTAAAAAATAAATAAATAAATAAATAAATAAAGCAACTATTGGGTACCTGGGTGACTCAGTTGGTTGAGAGTTTGACTTCAGCTCAGGTCTTGATTTCATGGTTCATGGATTTGAACCCTGCCTTAGGCCCTGTGCTGATAGCTCAGAGCTTGGAGGCTGCTTCAGATTCTGTGTCTCTCTCTCTCCCTCTCTGCCCCCTCCCACTCCCACTCTGTCTCTATCTCTCAAAAATGAATAAACACTAAAAAATTATAAAGCAACTATCAAACTGCTTTCTAAAGTAGTTGCAGTATTTTAGGGGCACCTGGGTGGCTCAGTCGGTTAAGTGTTTAACTTCGGCTCAGGTCATGATCTCATGGTTAGTGAGTTCGAGCCCCGCGTCAGGCTCTGTGCTGACAGCTCAGAGCCTGGAGCCTGCTTCAGATTCTTTGTCTCCCTACTCTCTGCCCCTCCCCGGCTCTCACTCTGTCTGTCTGTCTCTCTCAAAAATGAATAAACATTAAAAAATTTGAAAATAATAAATATTTTTTATTCTGGTACATATTTGCAATATTTCATATTCTGGTACATCAATGTACAAGAGTTCTTGCCTACCCTGGCATCATCAGTCTTAGGGGAGGAGTGGCATCAAGGCAACAAGGACAAAACTGGGCTAAGGATGTTAAATAATTCACCTCAAATCAAACAGCTGGTATGTGGTGGAGCCTGTGAACATATTTTGTTAAAATCCGCAGCTAATGCTCATAAGATCCTTTGTGCTGTAAGGCCACTTTGGTAACATGAGAGAAACTGAGTATGTATGTGCCCAACAGAGCTCAGCAAAGACACTCTTACTTCAGTGAGGTTTTTTTCATCCATGCTGAAGAAAGTCTTGGTCTCTGTGTTTTCTAGTTCTTGGAAGAGACTAAGGGCTGTGACCACATCGTGCACCCCCATATTGACAGAAGCCATCCCTCTGTCCATGTGTTGCTATCTTCATCAACTGACCCGTTCCATCCAAGCGCCAGAGGTAAAACCAGAGGTAAGACAGCCTTCTAATAGCCACTATTTCTGGGAGATCATTCAGAGCAGAGGTGAGTACAGCATCTTCCTCAGGGAGTGCTTTCAGGAGAAAGGGGCTTCCACCCTGAGAGGGAGGATCATTGTGAGCAGTTTGTTCTGAGAAAAGAAGCTTTCGGCCATGTATTTTTTTGTTAGGAAAGCCATTTTCAAAGAATAAAGTATTGCTTTCTCCCTTTTATTTTTCTTAAAAAATATATCATTCCCACTGTTTGCTACTATATTTGGAACAATTTCCACAGCAAGAGTTCCTGCATAACAAGCCAGCAATACACTCAAGATTGATTGATTATGGTTGTTACTTATATTCTAAAAATGTATCGATTACTTAATTTTTAAGGAAGAAAGAAACTACAAAAATTGGAAAATCTTCATGCTATATGGTTACAAAAGGCTTACCACACAACATTGTGAATGTACTAATTGCCTTTGAATTGTGCACTTTATGTGAATTTAACTTCAGTGAAAAAATGCTTACCAATACTGAATGCTTTTTCTAGGAGATAATTTCAAAATTCTCAACATACAAAAAACAATTAGAATTAAGTCCGCATAGAAGACATGTTTTATCACATCCTCCTGTGCCACTAGTGGACGGCAACTGCCCCACCAAAGGCCCCTCTCAGAAAACTTGCCTTGGTAGCCAATTTTATGCTATTGGAATCTGCTCTTTCTAGCCATTGGTGACTGAACCAGTAATAATCGTTTGACCCAAGAGTAGCTCATTCATAGACAGGTAATTTGGGCCAGTTATATTCTTGAGATTTTCAACTAATATCCTAAGAAGCCAAGATGAGTTGGTATTGAGCACTGGACTTTTGAAATCCTATGGAGTCAGAGCTAAAGTTAAGGCAAATTAAGTTGTGTACAAGCCAAGTTATGGGGGGTTAGGAGTTATAACTAAGCAAGAAAAACAAGATAACAGGAGAGAGAGAGAAAAATGGAAAAGGAAAAGAAGGGAGGAGGAGGGGAGGGAGAGGTAGGGAAGAGAGATCTCTGGTTCTGAGGATCTTCCTAGCTCTAATTTGGCAGGGTGGGGGGCATGGCTGCACTGATGTTTCTATGCCCACGAGGTTCCATATTTCATCTTTATTATTGAAGGTATATCTGATTCTTTTTGTTTTCAATTTTTTCAATGTTTTCTTTATTTCTGAGAGAGAGAGAGAGACAGCATGAGCAGGGGAGGGTCAGAGAAAGAGGGAGACACAGAGTCGGAAACAGGCTCCAGGCTCTGAGCTAGCTATCAGCACAGAGCCCTACGTGGGGCTTGAACCCCCAAACCGTGAGATCGTGACCTGAGCCTAAGTTGGACGCTTAATCGACTGAGTCATCCCGGTGCCCCAATATGTGTATTCATTAAAGCTCACTTATTGTCAAAGATAATAATGTAGTTACCATTCTCCATTATGAATCTCACTAGAGTACTGACTAGTTTGGGACTGATTGTATTTTTCTGGTCTTGTCACCCTCTAGCAAGATGTTTTGCACATTGGATTTGGGGGAGGTGTTTTTTTTGTTGTTGTAGTTTTTGTAAAGTACATCCCCAGGACTTATTTATTTTAAAACTACAAGTTTATACCTTTTGACCACCTTCACTCATTTCCACCCCTGCCCCCTCCCAATCTGTTGAATGTACCTTGGAGTTGAATAGTAATAGCTATGACAAACAGAGGTTTACTTTCCCAGCATGAAAGTAATCCTGGGACCCACAAGCATATAGCCAACTAATCTTTGACAAAGCAGGAAAGAATATTCAATAGAATAAAGACAGTCTCTTCAGCAAGTGGTGCTTAGAAAACTGGACCACTTTCTTATGCCATACACAAAATAAACTCAAAATGGATGAAAGATCTAAATGTAAGACGGGAAGCCATCAAAATCCTTGAGGAGAAAGCAGGCAAGAACTTTTTTGACCTTGGCCACAGCAACTTCTTACTCAAAATGTCTCTGGAGGCAAGGGAAACAAAAGCAAAAATGAACTATTGGGACCTCATTAAAATAAAAACCTTCTGCACAGCAAAGGAAACAATCAGCAAAGCTAAAAGGCAACTGACAGAATGGGAGAAGATACTTGCAAAGAACATATNAGGTTTACTTTCCCAGCATGAAAGTAATCCTGGGACCCACAAGCATATAGCCAACTAATCTTTGACAAAGCAGGAAAGAATATTCAATAGAATAAAGACAGTCTCTTCAGCAAGTGGTGCTTAGAAAACTGGACCACTTTCTTATGCCATACACAAAATAAACTCAAAATGGATGAAAGATCTAAATGTAAGACGGGAAGCCATCAAAATCCTTGAGGAGAAAGCAGGCAAGAACTTTTTTGACCTTGGCCACAGCAACTTCTTACTCAAAATGTCTCTGGAGGCAAGGGAAACAAAAGCAAAAATGAACTATTGGGACCTCATTAAAATAAAAACCTTCTGCACAGCAAAGGAAACAATCAGCAAAGCTAAAAGGCAACTGACAGAATGGGAGAAGATACTTGCAAAGAACATATCAGATAAAGAGTTAGTATCCAAAATCTATAGAGAACTTATCAAACTCAACACCTAAAAAGCAAATAATCCAGTGAAGAAATGGGCTAAAGACATGAACAGACACTTCTCCTAAGAAGACCTCCAGATGGCCAACAGACACATGAAATGATGCTCAATGTCACTCATTAGGGAAACACAAATCAAACTACAATGAGATACCACCTCACACCCATCAGAATGGCTAACATTAACAACTCAGGCAACAACAGATGTTGGTGAGGATGCGGAGAAAGAGGATCTTTTTTGCACTACTGGTGGGAATGCAAACTGGTGCAGCCACTCTGGAAAACAGTATGGAAGTTACTCAGAAAATTAAAAATAGAACTACCCTAGACCCAGCAATTGCACTACTAGGTATTTATATAAGGAATACCGGTGTGCTGTTTTGAAGGGGCACACGCACCCCAATGTTTATAGCAGTTCTATCAACAATAGCCAAAGAATGGAAAGAGTCCAAATGTCCATAGATGGATGAATGGATAAAGAAGTGTGTGTGTGTGTATACATATATGTATATGTACATATATACATACACAAAATGGAGAATTACTCAGCAATCAAAAAGAATGACATCTTGCCATTTGCAACTACGCGGATGGAACTAGAAGGTACTATGCTAAGCGAAATTAGTCAGAGAAAGACAAACATCATATGATTTCACCCATATGAGGATGAGGACGTTAAGCTCCAAAACAGATGAATATAAGGGAAGGGAAGCAAAAACAAAACAAAAAAACAGGGAGGGGGACAAAAACATAAGAGACCTTTAAATATGGAGAACAAATAGGGTTACTGGAGGGGTTGTGGGAGGGTAATGGGCTAAATGGGTAAGGGGCAGTAAGGCATCTACTCCTGAAATCATTGTTGCACTATATGCTAACTAACTTGGATATAAATTTTTTTTAAAAATTAAACTTAAAAAAAGAAAGAAAGAAAAACCCTGGGGAAAAGGCTGTTTATAACTAGAAGCCCAGTCCAGGCTCTGTGCAGAAACATGTCAATATCAAAATAAAACTCCCTGCATGGACTGACATTGGGTCATCATTTCCAGACAACCATAGGGAATGGGACTGCGCACGGGGCATAGAGAACATGTGAATATTAAGTTTGTCTACCGTCACTAAAATGATGGCAAGGAAGAAGTACCAGCCAGAGTGGTTCATCTAAACTAAGGATGGCTCTCTATCTCTAGCAGGATAATTCCTGAGTTCCCATGACCTCATGATGCCTGAATCAATTCTGGCCCTGCACGTTTCCCACTTCAGCCTCCTATTTGGCATTCTCAAAATTGAGTGCTGACAATTCTGCTATGAAATATCTTCCTCCCTTCCGCATTCTCTTGCTGGACTCTGCCTTCCAGGAATTTGAATATCAAGTGGAATGGGATAAGCATCATTCATTCACTCATTCAATGTTTACTGAATGTTGACTTATTCTTTAAGGCACATCTCCGGTATTGCTTCCTAATCTCCATCACTGACCCCATCTTCCCAACTCCAGTGAGGGGTTCTTCCTCTAGGCTTCTATGGTAGAAATATCCTGATCATTTTTCTCTCATCGTATTTACCAATGAGGTAACTATACGTTTACAATTCTGGCTCTACCACCCGAATGTCCACTTACCCAGTCAGGTTTTCCTCCCTAACACTTTCTCTACACAATGAAAGTGCTCCATATGTATTTGTGGAATGATTGCAGGAACATCTACTAAATAAACCATGATTTAATATTGTGTAATAGTAGAAGTTACTCTGTTGAGGTCTGTGTGGCACAATCTTACAAAAACTGACTTGTGATGTCTTTTCATGAATGACCCCAAATTTCATAGAAAAATGAGTCTCTAGTTTTTTTAATGTTCATTATTTTTTAGAGAGAGCCAATGTGAGCAGGGAAAGGCCGGAGAGAGAGAGGGGGACAGAGGATTTGAAATGGGCTCTGTGGTGACAGCAGAGAGTCCAATGTAGGGTTTGATCTCATGAACTGTGAGATCATGACCTGAGCCAAAGTTGGACACTTAACCAACTGAGCCACCCAGACACCCTGAGTCTCTAGTTTCTTAATTAAAAAAACAAAAACAAAAACCTGAGAATTGCTACCTACATCATCCTTTTCACAGGGCTTTCACACCCCCTCCCCCATCTGTATCACAATGTCCCTGTGAAGTAGAATTTCTCCTTACAGTGAGTGAAGCCCTGCATAGTTTCATAAGATGACATGACTTGCTGAGGTTATAAAGGTTGGCTACAGAGGAATCAGGATTAGAATCTGGGATTCTCACAATCTGATTGTTATGAAAGATGCTCATCCTCTAGGGATCAGTTTTATTGATTTTTGAAGTCTAAGCAGGATAGGATATGCAGAGGAAAAGAAATGTGCAGGGGCTGCCCTGCAGTGCCACAATCCAAGGAGAAAAAAGCCAGAGGCAGAGAGTTGATGTCATGCTGTCATGACATCATGGCATACAGGGCTCTCTTGAGTCCCTGTAACCCCTCTGCTGTCCGTTAGGAAGGAATAGAAAGATGCTTCGATTATGCAGTGATGTGTTCCAGTTCAAATGCATTCACATTCATAAATGTTGATGGATACTCCAAAACCCTGGGTTAGGTGCTGTGGGAAACAGAAAGATGAGTGGGGCATGCTCTGATAGAGTGGATAAATAGATGAATAAAATCAATATGGCAGGCATTGTTTATATATTTATATATAAATTTACTTACTCAATTTACTATTTACTAAGTGCCGAGACACTATGGTCCAGGCAATGTTCAAGGTACTAGGGAGAGTGAAAAGAAAAAGTGGTGAAAAGACACAATTTATGTTCTTGTGATGCTTCCATTTTATTGAAGAAGATTCAGGATAGATAAACATTTATCTGACTTAAGCAATCTTCCTGAGTAACAGTCAGTGAAGACAGAGCAGAATTCAAACCTCAGCGGTCTGATTCCAGATCCTTGCTCTTAGCCACCATCCTATTCTACCTCAAGCCTGAAATTCCTGAAATAAAATAGGAAACCTGGCATCCAGGCCCCAATGACATCTTTGCAGAATTGGAATGGACTGACTTCATCATAAATAAAATAGATAAGTCAGAATTAACCTCCAGCATTCACATTGTTTGTAATATTCTGTCCCCAAGTCTTCAGCTGGTGAATTAATAAACATCAAATAATGAAATATGAGACTTGCAATAGCTTGTGACTGTTCCCTGGGACCTATTCTGTTTGTGATTATCAAATGATGCATGTTTGCTATTTCACAATAATCTCTTCCTACTATACAATCTGTTTGTAAATCTGCTGTTAGGAGGCACAGGAAAGCAGCGGACAAACTGGAGAAGAGAGAAAGAGAAACAAACTGAAGGATTTAGGAATACAATAAGGAATGCTGGATGTTGCTTTTGACACTATAAAGCCATCACCCCAGTGTCAGGTGGCTCATGTAAGCTCCAGACCCTTGACTCCTCTGAGGTAGTTAATGAATGAGCATGATGTGCAAGTTGTCTTCTGTGAAGATTGTGCCAGTCATTCATGTAAAGAGTGGAGAGAAAGCTCAGGAATATTAGAGAAAAAAAATCTAGTAATGAAATAGTAATGAAGGGGATGGACATCCTGCTCCCTTTTGATATGAAGATAAGCTGCCCAATTTAGACCCTTGTTACAAGGGAGGAATAGCACAGAGATAGGAAGTGACCAAATGATATTTAAAATGGGCACTGTTGACTCAAGGACAGCCCTATTTTCTTAGTTCAGTAGTAACAACTCAGCCATTTAGAATTTGAAATGAAAACAGATCTGAGTGTAGGACCCATGATCTTGGTGTGGCTTAGATTTCAATTCAGGCAGGATTTGTGTCTTCACTGGATGGTGCTAATGAAATAAAAGGCACATTGGCTCATCTCTGCTTGACATTTCATTTGCTTCATGATTCCTAGCAGTGTTTGGTGAGTGTTGATACAGGTGTTTTCAGGACGGATAGAACATTTGAGAAAATTCCATACTGTTCAAAGAGGTAGTAACACTAAAAGAAAGCACTAAAGATTATAAGATCCAGGTTCTATACAAGTTCAAGTTTTCAACTCTACTGAATTCATAATGGTCTCAATCCTAATAAGCCCTTTTTGTGGCCAGCATCTATTGTGCTTTTAACTTTCTCAAGTTTAATATGCCTGGCAAAAATCCAGAAGATAAATATGAAGACTCAGGTAATTACTGCCTAACATGTGTAAGAAGAGATGACACAATCTTTTTCTCAAAGCCTAGAAATTGAAGGCTTTAGGGCTTACTAAAGCATTAAAATAATAGGATGTGATTGGTTGGTTGTATTGAAGATTTACTTGGCAATAATGTGATGAAGTCTTTGTTAAGCATTGCTGTGTTTAAGCAATGGTGGACAATGACACATTATATCACGTAACTCTGGTAGGAAGTGGAAAAGAGAAAACAGGTGAAAAGAAGGCATCTCCCTAACAAGTAGGTAAAATACTTGTTCAGCATATGCTCTGAGGTAGAAACTGGCCAGATATAGGGGAGTATCAAGGAGAATGAGTTAAGAGCTGGGCTGCAGAGGCTGCCAAATGTGTGTTTGTGTTCTAGTTCTGTTGCTCTGTGACGTTGTCAGGCTATTCTGATTATAGTTTGCTGCATAACAAAATACCCTAAAATTTGTTGTAAAGCAACAGCCATTTCATTTCGCTATTGATTTTGAGGGTCAGAACTTTAGGAAGGGCTGAACTGGTTAGTTCTTGCTTGGGGTCTCTCATGAGTTTATAGTCAGATACCAGCTGGGGCTACAGTCATCTGAAAGATTGATTAGTTTGAACCAGGTATGAGAGCAACATGCTCACTTTCACCGATGGCAGTTGGTGTTGGCTGTCGGCTGGGAGATCAGTGATGTTCAGGTGATGCTCTAGCGTGACTGCCTTTGGGGTGGTAAAATTCTTACATGGTGGTCATCTTGTGCCAGAACAAGTGTACCAGTGGAAGCCGGTGGGAGATGCATGGCCTTCTATAACAAAATCATGCAGAGACATTTCAGCCGTACTCTACTGGTATCAGCAATCACAGCCCCAAGGGTAGAAAATCAGATCTGCCCCTGACAGGGAAGTGAGAAGGTCACACTGTAGAGGATGGAGGTTGGTTGCAGCCATCTAAAATAAAATATGCCACAATAGCCTTGAGAAAATAACCTCTCCAAAGTTCAGTTTCCCTGTCTGTGAAATAAAAATAACAATATCCTATAAAGATATTTTATGAGATAATTAAATGAGATAATCCTTATAAGAAGCTTTTCCCTGTGATGAAAACCCAGTTAGTGCTTAATGTTTGCTATTAGCAGAATCCTGGACCTCGTGGTCCTTACTGTGGCTCCCACTTCACAGGCCTAGGATACAAAATCCTCATCCATCTCTTTGTAATTGTTTTCAATGCATAAGTTCCTCTAGCCCCTTGGCATATTCTGGAGGCAACTTTGTTCTCCTTCTTGGGTTCTGACATCCTGTGATATCAAAATCCTCATTAAGTCCTTCTGTTCACTTTCTTGACACTGTGCCTTGGGTCCCACCTTTGCTAGAGAAAGTTGCTTATTGCTGACTGTCATCTCTACAAAGGCTGCTTGCTCAGCACCTCTTCAGGTGTCTTTTCTGTGCTAAACCCTGTCTTCTCTCCCCCATGCCTTTCATTCACTGAAGACAGCTTGTGACTTCTCTCACTGAAAGAACAGAGGCCCCTCCTAATAGTTTCCTCATCACCCTCTCCTCCATTTCCACACTCAGCCACACATTGTCTTCTCATCTATTGTATCAAAATGAAGCCCCGTCTCTTCTGGTTTCTAAGGCTAAGTTCTTCAGTCATGCACTCAGGTCTTATTCTTCCCATCTTGATGGAACATCACTATACCAGTTATATCTTCTGTATCATCAATTGCAATCTCTAGATTAGGACCTTCCCCCGATCTATTACATGCTGAAGACTTTCCTAGTTTACCAAGTCAAAATCAACCAACCAACCAACCAACCAACCGACCAACCGACCGACCGTACCCTTTCTTTAGCCTTGCTTCTTTGTCCAGCTACTATACTGTCTTCCCCTTCACCATGGACCTCACTGCCTATGAGTCTGCCTCATCACCATTCATTCTTTACTCTCTCTAATCTGTATTCTGTCCCGTCTTTCTGGAAACTGTTCTTGCAAATAACTGCTTGGACCTTTTGATTCTTTTAAGACACTGAGTTTGAAAGTGGCGTATTATACACAAATAATACTATTGTCAAACCAGAATCTTGACCCATGTGAGGATTGCAAACCTTAGTGTCTTCCCATGTTTGCAGTTAATGATTCTTTGAAGGCTAATGCATTCTTTGAAGGGTCTGATTTTTTTTAATTAAAAAAAATTTTTAATGTTTTATTTATTTCTGAGAGAGAGAGAGAGAGAGAGAAAGACAGTGTGAGCAGGGGAGGGTCAGAGAGAGAGGGAGACAAAGAATCCAAAACAGCTCCAGGCTTTGAGCTAGCTGTCAGCACAGAGCCTGATACGGGGCTCGAACCCATGAACCATGAGATCATGACCTGAGCCGAGGTCAGACACTTAACCGACTAAGCCACCCAGGCGCCCCTGAAGGGTCTGATTTTTTAAATTTAATTTTATTATTATTGTTTTTAAGTTTATTTATTTGTTTTGAGAAACAGAGAAGTGAGCAGGTGAGAGGGAGGGAGAGAGAGAGAGAGAGAGAGAAAATGAATCCCAAGCAGGCTCCAGTGTCTGCATGGAGCCTGATGAAAACAAGAGTTGGATGTTTAACTGACTCAGTCACCCAGGCGCCCCAACTTTTTAAAAATTTTAATTGAAATATAGCAAACGTATGGTGTTATATTAGGTTCGGATATACAATATGGTGATTGAACAATTCTATATATTGTTCCATGTTCATCATAAGTGTGCTCTTAATCTCCCTCACCTATTTGACCCCTCCCCTCCATCTCCTTTCTGGTAGACATCAGTTTGTTCTCTATAGTTAAGAATCTGGGGTGCCTGGTGGCTCAGTTGGTCAAGCATCTGACTCTTGATTTCAACTCAGGTCATGATTTCATGGTTTATGGGTTCAGGCCCTGCATTGGGCTTTGTGCTAGCTGTATGGAGCCTGAGCCTGCTTTGGGTTCTCTCCCTCTGTCTGCCCCTCCCCTGCTCACACACTCTCTTCTCCAAATGAATTTTAAAAAAACATTTTTTAAAAAAGAGTCTGTTTCTTGGTGTCTCCTCATTTTTCTTTGTTCATTTTGCTTCTTAAATTCCATATATGAGTGAAATCGTATGGTATTTGTCTTTCTCTGACTGACTTATTTCGCTTAGCATTATATCCTCTAGATCTATCCATATTGTTGCAAATGGCAAGATTTCATGCTTTTTATGGCTGAGTAATAGTACATTGTATATAAATACCAACTTCTTTACCCATTCATCTCTCAGTGGATCCTTGGACCACTTCCATAATTTGGCTATTACAAATAATGTTGCAGTAAACATAGGGGTACATATATCTTTTCAAATTTGTGTTTTCATATTCTTTAGGTAAACACCCAGTTGTAGAATTACTGGATCATAAGGTAATTCTATTTTAAAAATATGAGGAACCACCATACTGTTTTCCACAGTGGCTGAACCAGTCTGCATTCCCATGAACCATGCACAAAGTTTCTTTTTCTCTATATCCTCTTCAACACTTGTTTCTTGTGTTTTTAATTTTAGCCATTCTGATGGGTATGAGGTAATATCCCATTGTGGTTTTGATTTGCATTATCCTGATAATAAGTGGGTGTTGAGCATCTTTTCATGTGTCTGTTAGCCATCTGTATTTATACCTGTTCATGTATTCTGTCCATTTTTTAAATTGGATTATTTGTGTTTTTTTATGTTGGGTTGTAGAAGTTCTTTATACTTTTGGATAGTAACCCTTTATCAGATACATGCAACTATCATCTCCTCTTCAGTAGGTTGACTTTTTGTTTTGTTGACTATTTCCTTTGCTGTGCAGAAGCATTTTATTTTAATTTAGTCCTGATAGCTTATTTATGCTTTTGTTTCACTTGCCTCAGGAGACCTATCTAGAAAAATGTTCCTATGGTCAATGTCAGAGAAATTACTGCCTCTGCTCTCTACTGGAATTTTTATAATTTCAGGTTCACATTTAGGTCCTTAATCCATTTTAAGTTTACTTTGGTGTACAGTATAAGAAAGTCATTTAGTTTCATTCTTTTATCCGTAGCTGTCCAGATTTCCAGCACCATTTGTTGAAGAGGTCTTTTTCCCATTGCATATTCTTGCTTCCTTTGTTGAAGATTAATTGACCATATAATTCTGGGCTTATTTCTGAGCAGTGTATTCTGTTCCATTAATCTATGTGTATTTTTGTGCCAGCACCATACTGTTTTGATTGGTATAGATTTGTAATACATCTCAAAATCTGGTATTGTCACATCTCTAGTTTTGCTACTCTTTTTCAAGATTGCTTTGGCTGTTTGAGGGCTTTTGTGGTTCCACATGAATCTTAGGAATATTCTAGTTCTGTGAAAAATGCTGTTGGTATTTTCACAGCAATCTGTAGATTGTTTTGGGTAGTATGGCCATTTTAGCAATATTTGTTCTCCCAATCTATGAGCATGGGATATCTTTCCATTTGTTTGTGTAGCTTTAATTTCTTTCATCAGTGTTTGATAGTTTTCAGAGGACAGGTCTTTCACCTCCTTGGTTAAGTGTATTCCTAGGTGTTTTACTGTTTTTGGTGCAAGTGTGGGATGCGGGATGGTTTTTTAATTTCTCTTCCTGCTACTTCATTAATAGCATATAGAAATGCAGTGGATTTCAGGGTGCCTGGGTGGCTCAGTTGATTGAATGTCCTAGTCTTGATTTAAGCTCAGGTCATGATCCCAGGGTCATGGGATCAAGCCCCACTTTGGGCTCTACACTGAGTGGGGAACCTGCTTAAGATTCTCTCTCTCTCCTTCTCTCTCTTTTCCTCTCCAACCCCTCTCTCCTGCTTGCGCTCTCTCTCTGTCTTAAAAAAAATGCAAAGGATTTCTGTATATTGATTTTGTATCCTGAAACCTTACTGAATTTATTTATCAGTTCTAGTAGTTTTTGGGTAGGATCTTTGGGATTTTCTATATAGAGTATCATGTAATGTGCAAAAAGGACAGTTTTACTTCTTCCTTACCAATTTGGCCATGTTTTATTTTCTTGTCCAATTGCTGTGGCTAGGACTTCCAGCACTATGTTGAATAAAAGTGGTATGAGTGGACATTCTTGTCTTGTTCCTGATTTTAGGGGAAAAGCTCTCAGTTTTTCACCATTGAGTGTGAAGTTCATTGTGGATTTTTTATGGACAGGTTTTATTATGTTGAGATATGTTCTCTCTGAACCAACTTTGTTGAGGGTTTTTATCATGAATGGATGTTATACTGTGTTAGATGCTTTTTCTGCATCTATTGGAAAGATCATATGGTTTTAATCCTTTCTCCTATGATGTGATGTATCACACTGATTAATTTTCAAATATAGAACCAACTTTGCATCCCAGAAATAAATCCCACTTGATTGTGATGAAGGATTTTTTTCATGTATTGTTGGATTTGGTTTGCTAATATTTTGTTGAGGATTTCTGTGTCTGTTCATCAGAGATATTGGCCTGTAGTTCTTTATTGTAGTGTCTTTATCTGATTTTGGTATCCGGATAATGCTGGCTTCATGGAGTGAATTTGGAAGCTTTCCTCTCTCTTCCTTCATTTGAACAGTTTGAGAAGGGATTAACCTTTCTTTAAATATTTGGTAGAATTCCCCTGTGAAGCCCTCTGGTCCTGGACTTTTGTATATTGGGTTTTTTTTTGATTATTGATTCAGTTTCATTGCTGGTAATTGATATGTTCAAATTTTCTATTTCTTCCTGATCTGGTGTTGGGAGATTATATGTTTCTAGGAATGTATCTATTTTTCCTAGGTTAGCCAATTTGTTGGCATATAATTTTTTATAATATTCTCTTATAATTATTTTGTTTCTTTTTTAAAGCTTTTTATTTTGAGAGAGAGAGAGAGAGAGAGAGAATGGGTGATGGGCAGAGAGAGAGAATTCCAAGCAGACTCAATGATGTCAGTGTGGAGCCTGACATGGGGCTCAATCCCATGAACCATGAGATCATGACCTGAGCCAAAATCAATAGTTAAATGCTCAACTGACTGAGCCACCCAGGTGCCCCACAATCAATGTAATTCAGAGGGGTCATTTGTTATTTCTCCCCTTTTTTTTTCCGATTTTATTTGAGTTCTCTCTCTTTTTCTTGATGAGTCTGGCTAATGATGTAGCAATTGCTTTGATATTCTCAAAGAACCAGCTTTTTGTTTCATTACTCTCTTTTATTGTTTTTTTTAAACTTCTATTTTAATTATCTTTGCTCTCAACTTTATTATTTACTTCTTTCTACTAGTTTTAGGTTTTTAGTTTTTCTACTTTTTTTAAGCTCCTTTAGGTGTCAGATCATGCTGTTTGAGATTGTTCTTACTTCTTGAGATAGGCCTGAATTGCTATACACTTCCCTCTTAGGTCAGCTTTTGCTGTATCCCAAAGATGTTGGACCATTGTATTTTCATGTTTATTTGACTCCATGTTTTTTAAAAAATTTCCCTTTGATTTCCTGATTGGCCTATTCATTGTTTAGTAGCATGTAATTCAACCTTCATGTATTTTTCTTTCCAGATGTTTTCCTGTAGTTGATTTCTAGTTGGAGAGCTTTGTGATCTGAAAAGACGCATGGTATGACTTTGATCTTTTTAATTTGTTGAGACTTGTCGCCTAACATGTGATCTATTCTGGAGAATGTTCCATGTGCACTTGAATGTGTATTCTGCTCCTTTAAGATGTAATGTTCTGAATATGTCTGTTAGACCCATCTGATCCGATGAGTCATTCAAATCCACTGTTTCTTTGTTGATTATCTGTGTGGGTGATTTATCCATTGATGTAAGTGGAGTGTTAAAATTCCTCCTATTACTATATTAGTGCCAGTGACTTCCTTTATGTTTGTTGTTAGTTGCTTTATGTATTTGGTTATTTCTAAGTTGGGTGCATAAATATTTACAATTGTTTTATCTCCTTGTTGGATTGTTCCCTTTTTGATTATGTAGCGGCCTTTTTTGTCTCTTGTCACGATCTTTGCTTTAAAGTGTATTTTTTTCTGATACAGGTATTGCTACCCTGACTTTCTTTTCACTCTTACTTGCATGACAAATGCTTTTCCATTCCTATACTTTTGATCTTGGATGTGTCTTCAGGTCTGAAATCAGTCTCTTGTAGGCAGCACATAGATGAGTCTTGAATTTTTATCCATTCTTTCACCCTCTATCTTTTTATTGTAGCATATAGTCCATTGACATTCAAAGTAATTATTGGTAGATATGTACTTATTGCCATTGTGCTACTTGTTTTATGTTGTTATTGTAGTTCTTTTCTGGTCCTTTCTTCTCTTTCTCTCTTCTTGCACTGCTGGCTTTCTTTAGGGGTATACTTGTATTCCTTTCTCTTCATTTTTTGTATATCTATTACTTGTTTTTGATTTGTGATTACCATTAGGTTTATATATAATATCTTATGCATATAGTAGTCTATATTAAGTTGATGGTTGCTTAAATTTGAATCCATTCTTACTCCTCTCCCAACCTCTACCCGCAATTTTAGTATAGGGTGCCATTCTTTAGATTCTTTTATGTTGTGAATGTCTTGACTGATTTTTATAGATCTAGTTAATTTTGCTGCTTTTGTGCTTCATGCTTTTCTTACTCCTTCTTGAGTTCTTTCCTTTCCACTCAGAGTTCCTTTTAACATTTCTTGTAGGGCTGGTTTAGTAGTCATGAATTCCTTTAGCTTTTGTTTGGGAAATTTTTTATCTCTCCTATTCTGAATGATAGCTACACTGGATAGAATGTTCTTGGTTCTAGGCTTTTGTTCTTTCAGCACTTTGAATATATCATGCCACCTGCAATGTATCTGCTGAAATAATCTGAAAGCCTTCTTGAGACTTTCTTTGTATGTAACTGTTTTCTTGCTCTTGCTGCTTTTAAAACGACCTATTATTACTACTTTTTGCCATTTTAATAAGTAGGCATCTTGGTGTTGACTTCCTTCAGTTGATTTTGTTGGAAGATCTCTGTGCCTCCTGGATCCCAATTTCTGCTTCCTTCCTCAGAGTTGAAAGTTATCCACTATTATTTCTTCAAATAAATTTTCTGTCCTCTTTACTCTCTCTCCTCTTCTCCTTCTGTATTCTCTATAATGCAAATGTTATTATACTTGATTGTGGCTCTGAGTTCCCTAAGTCTAATTTTCATTTTTTATTATTTTTTGCTCTCTCCTATTCATCTTATTTGCTTTCCATTTTTCTGTCCATTGTTGATCCATGCTTCTGCTTCCTCTAGTCTACTATTTATTCCATTTAATGTATTTTTAATTTCAGTTATTGCACTCATGTCTGGTTCTTCTTAATGTTTTCTATCTCTCTGTTGAGTATCTCACTCAGATCCTCTACTCTTATCAAGTTCAGTGAAAATGTTTTTGAAGATTACTTTAAATTCTCTATTAAGCATATGACTTACCTCATTTCGTTAGCTCTCTTCCTGTGATTTTGTCCCATTTTTTCATTAGGACATATTCCTGTCTCTCTGGTTCTGTGTGTTTAGGCATATGAGTTATGTCTCTTACTTTTGAAGGTAGTGGCCCTATGAAGAAGAGGTCCTGTAGTGCCCTGCAGTGCAATGTCCTCTGTCCACCAGAACCTGGTGTTTCAGGGGTGTCTCCTATGTGTGTTGCATGCCCCCTGCTATTGTGGCTGGGCTGCTATTTTCTTTAGTCTAGTCATCGGCAATGGCTCCCTTTACCTGTTGTGGGCAGAGTTTGGTCCCTGTGTTGTTAGTGGGACATTCAACTTGGGCTTGAGTTGAGTCAGACCAGGTATTTGTCAGTGATGCCATAGCACCAAACTGCGAGTGCTTTCTCTGTGTTGTACCCTGAAAGTTTTTGTTGGTGGAAGTGGCTTGTAGTCAGAGAAGATGTCTGCCCTAGTTCACTGCTGGGGCTGCAGTCAGACTGAGGTGTGTAGGTATCTTCCCCCCTCCCTAGAGCACGAGTCATTTTGGAGTGGTCCTGGCCCTTATTGGGGCTGCTTGCACTGCCAGGCTCATGGCACCTTTTTGGATGGTTCAGGCCAAGGGCATATTAGAGGGTGCAGGTCCACAGGAGAACATGGGGTGGGTTTCCCAGTGTTAGCAAGCTTTGGACAGATCCATTATGGGAGGGGACCCACAGCTGCTTAGAAAATTCCTGCCACCTGGTTGGAATGGGCAAGTCCATAGGAGAGCATGGGGATGGGCACACAGTGCCAGCAAAGTCCATGCCGGTCTGCTGACACATGGGACCTAAAGCTGCCCAAAACCAAGGTCAGCTGAGTTGGAAGGTTGGATCTACAGAAGGGATGGGGGGTGGGTATTATGGGGACCTGTTGTTAGCAAGTTTTGTGGGTCTGCTGTGGGAGGAGACCTGGAGCCTAAGCCTGGCCAGAGGGGGCGTGTTTTCAGGAAAACGTGTAGGTGGGACACCTGCTAGCAAGTCAAATGGTGTGTTGGCACTGAGTCCTTCCTGCAGGAGTCCGTGTGTCTTGGGTTGGGGAGGATGGTGTTCACTAGTTCCTTTGTTCCTGAGGAAGTCTCCCAAGGATCCCTTCTCCTCCAGCACATGCTCTGAGATTGACACATAAATCTCCTTGCTGTAGATCCCAGGCCTTTTTCAAACTGCTACATCTATGTTGTATCTTTGAGGGGGTGTTTGTTGCATTGTGTCTTTCAGGGTGGGGACTCAGTTTCTTCTTGCCGTCCGGGCTCTGAGCTGAGCCTGCTGATTTTTTAAAGTTCCAGATGTTAGGCACCCTAATTGTAAGAACTTGAGAAATTATGCCCCTCTGGTTTTCAAAGCTGAATATTACAGGGATTTGTCTTCCCCCCATGGGGTGCCTGGTATAAGAGTCTATTTCTCTCTCTTGGTGCCTGCTGTGCCCCTCCCTTCTTCAGACGGTCCTGTGGGTTCATTTAGCTCCCACAATTTCGCCCTTCCTTCCTCTTCTCTACGTTTACTGTGGAGAGTCCTTTCTGCCAGTCTTTGGGTCATTTCTGGGTTATTTACACCACTGTGCATGCTATTTAGTCATAAATACACATTATCTGCGGGACGAGGTGAGCTTAGTTCCCTCCTACTCTGCAGTCTTCCCTGTAAGTCCTGAGGGGGTTGATTTTTTTTTTTTTAAGTGAAGGAGCTATAGACAATATTTAAAAGAGTTTTTTTTTGTTGTTGCTTTTTGTTTTTGAATCTGAAAGGCTCACATTGGAGGGAATGGAAGGCAGGATATACAAAGAGAATCAATCATCGGGAAAGCTTTTTCAAAACACTGGTGCCTGTTTTCACCTTTCTTTCAGCTATTTATTTGTTCCCTTGGCATCATTAATTAGGAATGTTTGAAGTCTCTTTCTACATCCTTGTTGAGATCCAGTCCAATCAATTTTTGTCAGGAAGAAACTGAGGCCTACATTGGACGAATGACTTGGTTAAGGTCTCAAACCTGCTAAGTGCCAGGATTTTATAATTGCTTTTTATGTATGTATATATGTTTGCGTGTATATATGCTTATTTATATGTATGTATTGTCTTCCTGAGGTAATCAATATTAAGAGTTTGATAAACCTTCTATACTTTCTTATGCTAGTGTTTATTTTATCATATAATAAATCAGAGATATATTTCCAGGTCATTAAGATTGGTTGAATTTATTTCTTCTACTTAAAATTAAGATCTAATTGACATGCTATAAAATGTACTTGTTTAAAGTGTATATGGGGTGCCTAGGTGGCTCAGTCAGTTGAGCTCCGGCTTTGGCTCAGGTCATGATCTCATGGTTCGTGGGCTCGAGTCCCGTGTCGGGCTCTTTGCTGACAGCTCAGAGCCTGGAGCCTGTCTTCAGGTTCTGTGTCTCCTTCTCTCTCTGACCCTCCCCTGTTCATTCTCTCTCTCTCTCAAAAATAAAACATTAAAAAAAAAGTATATAATTCAGTGGTCTTTAGTATAGTCACAAGATTGACTTATCTAATTCTAGAACATTTTCATAACCCTAAGAGGAAACTCTGTACCCATTAGCAGTCACTTCTTATTTGTCCTCCCCTCATTCCTCGTAGCTACGGATCTACTTTTTGTCTCCATACATTGTCCATTCTAGACATTTCATATAAAAGGAATCATACAATATGTGGCTTTTTGTGTGTAGATTCTTTCACTTAGCATGTTTTCAAGGTTCATCTTATAGTATCAGTGTTTTTTTATGGCCAAACATTTCATTGTATGGATATACCAGATTCATTCATTCATCAATTGATAGGTGGCTATTATGACTAATGCTGCTATGAACGTGTGTGTACAAGTTTCATGTGGACCTTTGTTATCATTTCCCGTGGATGAAATTGCTGGGTTATGTGGTAATTTTATGCTTAACTCTGAGGAGTTCCCAAACAATGTTCCAAATCAGCTGTACCATTTTAAAGTGTCCTTTCCCCACTGAGTGACCTTGGGACTCTTATTGAAAATCAATTGACCATAGTTATCTGGCTTTAGTTTTGGACTCTCAGTGCTATTTCAGTTATCTATATGTTTATCCTTATGCCAGCACCAGACTGTTTTAATTACTGTAGGTTTGTAATAAATTCTAAAATTAGGAAGTGTGTGAGACCTCCATTTTTTTTTTTTTTTTTTGAGACAGAGAGAGAGAGAGAGAGAGAGACAGAGGGAGAGAGAGAACAAAGGGTTGGGAGGGGGAAAATCATAGGGAGAGGGAAACATAGGGAGAGGGAAAATCCTAAGTAGACTGATTCCACACCCAGCACAGAGCTCGACATGGGTCTCCATGTCACCATTGTGAGATCATGATGTGAGCTGAAGTCAAGAGTTGGATGCTTAACTGAGTCATCCAGGGACCCCATGAGATCTCCAGCTTTGTTGTTCTTTTTCAAGATTGTTTTGGCTAACCTGAATTCCTGAACTTCTGTATGGATTTTAACATATTGTCAATTTAGTATTAAAAAGAAAAATGAGGAGCATCTGGGTAGCTCAGTCAGCTGAGCACCCAACTCTTGATTTCAGCTCAGGTTATGATTCCAGGGTCATGGGATCAAGCCCCACATCAGGCTCTGTGCTGAGCATAGAGCCTGCTTAAGATTCTCTCTCTCTGCCTCTACCTCTCTCCCCTGCTTACACATGCTCTCTCTCTCAAATTAAAAGGAAAAAAGAGAGGCATGTGGAGTATTGATAGGGATTGTGTTGAATCTGTAGATCAGTTTGGGAAGTTTTGGCATTTTGACAGTTTTAAGACTGTCAACCCATGAACATGGGGTGTCTTTTGGTTTATTTAGTTCTTTTAAAAATATTTTGTGGTTTTCAGTGTACAAGTCTTGCATTCTTTTGTTAAATTTATTCCTAAATATTTTATTCCTTTTGGTGTTATCATAACTGAATTTTTTTTATTTTTAAAGTTTATTTCTATTTTTTTAGGTTTATTTTGAGTGTGTGTGAAAGAGAGAGAGAGAGGAGAGAGAGAGAGCGTGAGAGAGCAGGGGAAAGACAGGGAGAGAGAGAATTCCAAGTAGTCTCCCCTCTTTCAGTGCAGAGTCCTATGCAGGGGCTCATAACTGTGAGATCATGACCTGAGCTAAAATAAAGAGTTGCATGCTTACCTGATTGAGCCACCCAGGTACCCCTGGAATTGTTTTTTTAGGCTTGTTTTTTGAGAGGGTCATTGCTAGTGTATACACATGTAATAGACTTTTGTATATTGATATTATATCCTGCAGCCTTGATGAACTAATTAGTATTATTAGTTTGGTTTTTTTTCCTGGATTCCTTAGAATTTCTAGATACAAGATAATGTCAACTGCAAATACAGTTTTATTTCTTCCTTTTACTACTTTTTCCTGCCTAATTACCTTAGTTAGAACCTTCAGTACAATGTTGAATAGAAGTAGCAACAATGGACATCCTTGATTTGTTCCTGATTTTAGGGGGGAAGCTTTCAGTTTTTCACCATTAGGTATGAAGTTCATTATGGGATTTTCATAGATCTTTTTTATCAGGTTGAGGAATGTCCCACCTATTCCTAGTTTGTTGTTTTTTTTTTTTTTAAATCATGAAAGACTGTTGGGTTTTGTTAAATGCTTCTTAATTGTCCCTTGAGATGATCATATTGTCTTATCTTTTATTCTATTAATATGATGTAGTACATTGGTTGCTTATCATATGTGGATCCCATCTTGCATTCCTGGGATAAGTCCATTTGTCAATGGTTTATATTCCTTTTTATATGTTACTGGGTTCTGTTTGCCAGTATTTTTTTTTTTTTGAGAACTTTTACATCTATAGTTGTCATAAGAGATTGTGATCTTTTCTTGTGATGTTAACTCATTTTTTTAGCAAACTTTTTAAAAAAATTTTTAATGTTTTATTTATTTCTAGGAGAGAGAGAGAGAGAGACAGCATGAGCAGGGAAGGGTCAGAGAGAGAGGGAGTCACAGACTCTGAAACAGGCTCCAGGCTCTGAGCTGGCAGTCAGCACAGAGCCCAATGCGGGGCTCAAACCCACGAACCGCAAGATCACGACCTAAGCCAAAGTCGGATGTTTAACCGACTAAGCCACCCAGGCGCCCCAGATGTTAACTCATTTTTAATAGGCCAAAGGTAGTCCATAATATCAATGCATTGCTGTGTTGAGGAATATTTAAATTGCTTTTTTCCTTTAATAAGCAGTGCTAAAATAAAACATCCTTTCACATACGTACATCCATATTCATTTTATTTCTTTAGATGGTTAAATATATGGTTGCTTAGTCAAGTGTATGTTCATTTTAAATGTTAATATTTCTAGATTACTTTCCAAAAATGTTATAGCAATTTACATCTTCCCAGAGAGATATGTAATTGTTTCTCCATACTTTTTCCTGTGTAGGATAACCTTTTGAATTTCTTCCCAAGTGTCAAATATTTTTCATTACTTCAATTTTAATTTCCCTAACATGTACCAAGGTTGAACCTTGTTCCCTGTGATAACTGCAATTTACATTTCTTCTACAAACTGCCCATTTATTTGCTTTGTCTATTAATTAAATTGGGTTGTTTTTGCATAATGTATGGGAGCTTTTGTACATTAGGGATATTCACCATTTATCAGTTGTGTTTTGCAATTCTTTTCTCTATTTTTGATTAAATGTATCAATCTTTTCCTTTCTAGCTTGTAGATTTTTTACAATTACTATTCTTTTTACAATTACTTCATGCATCCCAAGGTTATATAAATATGTATATATTTTAAAAAAATGTACTATTCTTGTCTAACAAATGGCCCCAAATCCCTTTTATTTACACAAGCTAAACCAACCAATCCAGAAAGGTGTTTACAAGGTGCTTGTGACAAATCTGCTTTGAGGACAGAAGGAAAGGAAATCTCAGGGCTTGGTTTTGAAGGGCTTGGCTTTGTTGCAACGCTGAAGACTTCAGGGGGCAGGCACGTGGGGGAACTGGTCCATTTCCTGGAGACCAGGGCTCCTCTGGAGAACCCTAGCAAGAATTCATGGGATGCCTCCCTAGACTTCCTTGGCCTTCCAACACCGTTTGCAGCCAGCTAAGCCATGCAGACTCTTGCCCCAACATCGGGATGAGATGATGTGTGTTAAGCTGCAGAACAAAACAACCTTCAGAACCATGCCTGTATTCCCTTTCTCTTTACACCCTTAGTAGTACATGGACACACTCTTCTGTGCTATTTTTTAGTCCCTAGCACCTGTGTGGTAGCATCTGAAATAAGCTTTGGAGAAATGTGATGAGTTCCCAGGTTGGCTGGATGACCTTCCTGACGGTTTTGCGATCCAAATTATAGAAGTTGTGTTCCAAATTATAGAATTATCACAAGTTGATAGTGCTTGGTGCCAATTTGCTCAGTCAAAGGTGGAGGCTGCACGTATGTGAACGAACTTGAAGACTGCTCTCTGATTCTGTTCATTCAAGGGACTGTAGTTTGGACAGAAGGTCATCTGCCTCAGAGGGGTCCAGTTTTCATAGTCTCAAGTCCTAACTTTATGAGTCTATGTTCAAGTTACATTGGAAGAGAGCAAAGCTCAGAACTCTGAGTTCTAACTCATTGCAGGAGGGGAGACTGTTCTTTATAAGGACAATCATCCCTCACTCACGCATCTGACTGCTGGATAAAATATAGCTGATCCCTTTTCTTTTATCAGGAAGGGAGACGATGGCAGTAAAGGGACTTAAAAAAAAAAAAAAGATGGACTAAAGACTGAAGGTCAAAGCTTTAATATGTGTTTAAATCTTAACATCACAACATTTATGAGATAAGGTCCAATGCTTATCATTGGACCATTGTTCACTTCATTTAAATACAACAGCAGAAGAGATCTTGAAGGGCTCTTGACAGGCAGCACACAGCAGGGTTAGGGTAAACTGGCCTCAGAAATTAGTTAGAGCAGGCTTGAATCCTCCATCGACACTTATATGTCTGTATATAGCTATGCTCACCTCAAAGGGTTGTTGTGAGTCAGAAGTAAGATAATATATGTCAGGTGCTTGGCATGGTGCAAGGGCTCACTAATAAGTGCTCACATTCAGCACCATTTTATTTTGTTTTTAATTTTTAAAAAATCTATAGTTTTCAGGGTGCCTGGGTGGTTCAGTCAGTTAGGCATCCAACTCTCGATTTCGGCTCAGGTCATGATCTCATGGTTTGTGGGATTAAGCCCCGTGCTAGGCTCTGAGCTGACAGCACTATGAACCCCTCACCAGCTCATACTCTTTTTCTCAAAATAAATAACATTAAAAAAATCTATAGCTTTGCTAAGTTCAGTACATACTCCTTGAAAGTTAGAAACAAGCAAACAGAACACAGCTCTGCTTCGAATTCTCAGCATAAAAATATTTGAGGTTGTGCATTTTATACATTGAGCCTTAATTAGAGACCTTTTTTTTTAATTAAAAAAATTTTTTTAACATTTATTTCTTTCTGAGACAGAAACAGAGTGTGAGCAGGGGAGGGGGTAGAGAAAGACACACAGAATCTGAAAGAGTCTCCAGGCTCCAAGCTGTCAGCACAGAGCCCAGTGCAGGGCTCGAACTCATGACCCGTAAGATCATGACCTGAGCCGACCTCTGTTGCCTAACCGACTGAACCACCCAAGCACCCCTTAACTAGGGACCTTCTATTGCATCTTTGCCCTTTTTTTTCTCTTCTCTTACCAGCTTCATTGTTCTGTCTCACTGAACACTGGTTTGTCTACATCGAGAAAAACAACTGCTCAAGATTTTCAAGCTTTTCGTCTTAGAGGTCCAGCCATTAGAGCAAGACTACCTTGAGTCTTTTTTTTTTTTTAATGTTTTATTTATTTCTGAGAGATTGAGGGACCGTGTGAGCAAGGGGAGGGTTAGAGAGAGGGGGAGGCACAGAATCTGAAACAGGCTCCAGACTCTGAGCTGTCAGCACAGGGCCTGACACGGGGCTTGAACCCATGAATCGCAAGATCATGACCTGAGCCGAAGTCAGACGCTTAACTGACTGAGCCACCCAGACACCCCAAGACTACCTTGAGTCTTAATCCCAGATGGCTAGGCCATCCCTAGAATAATGTAGTAAAGTCTGGGTAGTGATATTGGAGGAACCCAGCAACTTGCAGGGAAGAACGTGGATGGGGTTGGGTGTGGGAGAGGGTGTTTCTAGCCCACTGCTCCCGGAGGGAGTGGCAGACAAAACAATAGAGGCCCATCCCACTTTTCTTTTCCCCATGCCTGGTGAAACCAAAATGTCATCTTAGCTCAGGCTCTGCAAAAATAACACCATAAAGCCTTCAGGGTTTGGGCAAAAGCACCTTAACTATACATAAGCCAATTTTCACTTATGCTAATATTCATAAGTGCTGAACATGAATAGTTAGGATAGGAGGGTTTGAGCTGGTCACTGGCTCATAGGGATCAGTTACACAAATTCTCATTCAGTTCTATTTCCAATTCCATGTGGATCCTGATTTTTACCCCCATTCCTTCTCCTGTCCCCACCCCCAGACAACACAACTCTTTTCACATGATGATTAAAGTATGTATTTGCACATGACAACTTAGAAATGTACAGCCTCGCATAGATCCGTGTGCTATTGGATGCTGCGTTCTGTGGTGTGGTGTTCTCAAACTTCCTCCATTTGCTGATCATTCCTGTGATTTCTGCCATATCTGAGTCGCACCTGCACCATTATTTATTTACTATACTCCTTTTCTAAACTTAAATATCCACTTTAATCTTATGTGTTTTTCTGCAATATGCCGGATGCAATTTTTCCTAGTACAGATGACAAAAACTACATAATTTAAAGATGTTAAGCCATGTATCCTTTATGGTTATCTTGTATACTTTCCCACTTTGGGAAACAATGCTCTGGTGGACAATCTACAGCCTTCAATAGCTCATATGCGCAAGAAACTTTGTTAATGTGAATTAAACATGTTTCTTGTAGAGCTTGTTTGGATAGAAAAGAAAAAAATCTGTGCCTTCAGTCCTAGGGGGGAAAAGCATCCTTTAATTATTCTTTGAGTCAGAAAAGGGGAAGGAAACTTATTTCTTCAAGATAGTTTTGTTACCCATAAAATGATTTTTTTATTTCGCAAGACTGGGGACTTCCGTGGCTTGCTCATAGCCCTGTACATGCACATGGCCTTCCAGACTGAGGACCATGTCACAGGCTTTAACTGCCCCCGTAGATATCTCAGTCTCCCAGGTCTTGTTTGACCCAACTGGTATTGCGGCCTCAGGCAATGGAAGTGTTACATGATTGCACGGATTATTTTTCAACAAATGCCCTGGATATAAGGTTTTTCCCGTAAAGCGAGCTCTGAGTCAGGTTCAATAGTGACACTGCTCTGGAGAGGAAATAGTTTGAGGTGCTCCAAACCCAGTATGCTCCCTCTGGTGGCTGAAGGCTCATTTTCTAGGCTACTGTGGAGCTCGGGAGAGAGGCAGTAGATTGAGGTTAAAAAACACAAAGCCTGGTGTTCTTATCAAGGTTCAGATTGTTACAAGGCTTTAGTTAATTTCCAGAGTTCTGAAAAACTTGATGTTGGCATTTTTCTTTTTGCCACGGTTCTGTTGCTTTGATGGAGAAGCAGATCTACAGATGTTCTCCATCAAATTCTTGGAAATCTTGTCCCTGCCCCACACACTATTTACTCACTTTTGACAGAGATGAGTAAAAGGTGATGTTCTTCTATTAGAGGAGACAAGATCATCCATATTCTTGTCAAGAATCNAAAAACTTGATGTTGGCATTTTTCTTTTTGCCACGGTTCTGTTGCTTTGATGGAGAAGCAGATCTACAGATGTTCTCCATCAAATTCTTGGAAATCTTGTCCCTGCCCCACACACTATTTACTCACTTTTGACAGAGATGAGTAAAAGGTGATGTTCTTCTATTAATTAGAGGAGACAAGATCATCCATATTCTTGTCAAGAATTTGGTGAGAAATGTGGTCAACTGCACAGCAAATGCCCAAACCAGCAATTATTCACCTCTGTTGAGCATCATCATTCTAGAACAAGACCTACAGTTGCCAGGTCTTTCAAATTTTAGTAGAATCTGGAATTCCAGTGTTTTGTATGAGATTTCCACATTAAAAAAATTTTTTTTACGGTTTATTGTTGAGAGAGACAGCATGAGCAGGGGGCGGGCAGAGAGAGACAAAGACACAGAATCCGAAGCAGGCTCCAGGCTCCAAGCTGTCAGCACAGAGCCCAACATGGGGCTTGAACCCACACACTGTGAGATCGTGACCCGAGCCGAAGTCGGATGCTTGACTGACTGAGCCACCCAGGTGCCCGGAAATTTCCACATTTTATTTTATTTTTTTAATTTTTTTAATGTTTTATTTATTTCTAGGAGAGAGAGAGACAGCATGAGCAGGGGAGGGTCAGAGAGAGAGGGAGTCACAGATTGAAACCGGCTCCAGGCTCTGAGCCAGCAGTCAGCACAGAGCCCGACGCGGGGCTCGAACCCATGAACCGCGAGATCATGACCTAAGCGCAAGTCGGACACTTAACCGACTAAGCCACCCAGGCGCCCCAATTTCCACATTTTAAATGATAAATTATTGACAACTACTTCAATTAAAGTGAAAATATTGCACCAAAAATAACACACCCATGTGAAAGACTGTGGTTTGGAGCAGCAGGTCTTTTGGGTTACATCACTGCTATGTGGACTTTTCCTACCAAATTAGTCTGGTGAGTTCCAGTCAACTTTTTTTTTAGGNGCCACCCAGGCACCCCAGCTCTTCTGATTTCTAATCCTCCTTACGCGGCTACCTTCCTACATTCTGGGGAGCTTCTCTTGTTCTGGTGTTTTGAAATTTCAAGACGGTGTGCCTTGGTGGAGGTTTATTTTCACCCATCAGGCCGAGCACCCTCCTGCCCTTTATTCTGGACGCACAAGTGTTTCTCTGCTCTTTCTCAAGTCCCTAATTCTTGGATATTGAATGTCTTGGTCTGATCTTAATCTTTTATGGTTTCATTTCTGTTTTCTCTATTTTGGGGGTTATTCTCTTAATTGCAGCCTCGAAACCTTCTGAATTGTTTAATATCTGAGAGCATTTCTACATTCTTCAAGCACCTTTTCAATAGCATTCTGTCCTCAGTCTAAAGAGGATTTCTTCTCCTCTCTTGGGGGAGAAACCATTGTTTTCTGAAGCTGCTTCTCCCGTAGTCTCTGATTCTTCCAAGCTGTTGGCTTTGGCTTTTCATGTTAGCAGCTTTCATCAGATGACAGCTCACTTGGCATTAAGCTGGAGGATTCAAAAGCTGACAGGGGATCACTGAGTGAGCGTTTCACATCAGGGCAGCGGTTCTCAATTCTGGTTGCAGAGAAGAAACACCTGGGGGCTTTAAAAAAGAAAACAAAACACCGAGGTTCCAGAAATAGTCATTTTTCTTGGTCTAGAGTATGATGTGGGTGTAAGGGTTTTGAAAAGCACCGCAGGTGATATTACTGTGCAGCCCAGGCTGAGAAGAACCACCCAGGGCGCTCTGGGTGAACCATTTCATTGATGACCTTTAGATCTTTCTTTTTGGCCCATGAGGCTCTCTAGGTAAGATGCCTACTATTCTCCTGTATGCATATGTTCACTGAATCCCATTTCTGATACGGTACCTTTCCTCTCAACTGTGGATTGCGTCTCCCAGGCTAGGGGCTTTCTGTTTTACCTTTTGAGGAGAAACTTACAGGCGTCTGCAGGTTTGCTGCTGTCCAGCTGAAAACAAAACAACACAGGAGGAATTTTATAGATCCAATGGCATTGGAAACAGCTTTCAACTAGTAGCATGTTAGGCTCCTTTTGCCCTTCATCACTTCAAAAAGACGTTTCTCTACATTTTTGAGCCTTCAGTGTATTCTGCATGTGAATTGAAGTGAGGCTCATTCCTCTCCCTGAGAAATTAGAATTTCGACACTCAGATGCTAGCAAGTGCTTTCCCCTTCTTCCCAGTGTTGATGAGAGTTGTGATTAAACAACAGATCTTTACTAGATTTTCAGGGGAGTGTTAGGAGCGTGCAAAATCTGATGTGTTCAATTTGTCACTTTTACGCCCCAAAATGGCTATCACTCTTTATAAGGCAAAGCTTACTTTCTTATAGAAAGTTTTTCTATACATTTTTCCCCCTCCAGAAACGAGACAGATAATAGGGCTTCCTAGCAAAACAATCTAAACATAATGAGACTATGGCCATAGCGGGGGCGCTATGCTTTATTGCTGTTGTTGTCGTCGAATGAGCCCTGGGGAAGGGAAGGAAGGGGTCGAAACCCTGGGCATCTGTCCTGGCGAGACAGCAGTCTGGGTCTCCATGTGTACCCAGGTAGACCTGGGCCCCGAAGGTTTGGCATTTGGATAATTGGTAAGGGACGCAGGCTCTGACAAAGAATGAACTGGAAGCTCCCAGACCTGTATTGTCCGTAATCACATTTCAGGGGTCCCATACAGGGAAATCTGAAGCCTTAGCTTCTTTTGAAACATCAGCCCCTGTGATTGTGGCCTGCGATCTTACAGGACCTTGGTTTCAGCTGCTCTTTTAGATGTCACCTGCGTGGCCTCAAAAGGCATTTGAATGTGCAACTTCGGGGATGTGATTTAGGTTTTTAAAAATAACAACAGCAATCCTATTCATGGCAGAAAAACCCTACTTAAGTCAGAAAGAATGAAAACATTTATTGGGCATAAATATATTACATATACACTACAGATACAGTTAGGTATTACATAGCGCATAGTATTTGCAAATCTATACATTAAATTTGATATGGCAGTTTTAATACAATGTATATGAAATAGTCTAAAATTTACAATACAGGAAAACACGATTATTTTTTTTTTCTCCTAGAGTTGAAAACCTTGGAATGTATGTCCAACAGTGAGGTAAAACATTTTGTCTTTCAATTTAAAGAACTGTGCAAGGATAACATTCAAACACATTCAATTAGGGCACTTTTCAATTTTGACAGGAATACTGATTTACCGTCGCCAACAAAACAGTTAGAAAATGCCAACATTTCAAGTTGATAAGAACAAGGCAGATAATATGAAAAAAATCTTTTAAAAAAGGTTTCTGCTTAAACAGTTTCTTTGAGGACAACGGGCAGTTTGCGTCACACGACTGGAATTTCTTGTGCCAGGGGGGAAATCTGACACACAGAGCATCAAAAGTCAGCCACTCACTCATTCCTACATATTGCAAAAGGGCAAGAGAAATCAGGTCGATATAACACTTTATTTTATTGTTCGTGTGTAACGGCAATATACATTTAGTTACATATCAATGTCACATATACATATTTGTGATAGAAAACAGTGCCAGATGGAGAAATAACGTTTGGACTGAAGGGGCTATAATGGACACCAAATCATGGAGAACAATAAAATAAAGTGCTGGCAGCTGGTATTTCACACACTTCAGCTTTCTGGTGGTTCAACAGGATGACAATCTCAAAAAGATAAAGTATTCTTAGCAGTCTTGGCCTAAAGTATTCTTTCCTTTACAACATTTCAACCAATTCAGAGAATTTCTTTATAGCAGCAGTTCTGAAGTGTTTCCAAAAAGGGACTGGTTCCCCCTGCAAACAGGGTTTTTTGTACACACTTGAATCTTCATTGCTTAAAAAATGCCTTTTCCCTCCAAAACACCTGCAGGAAATGGTCTCAGAAAACGCAGATGCCATGGTGTAGTGGGTCTTAATACATAATTGAGCAGAGGGCTGAGTTTTGGAAGGCCAAAACTTTGGCAGACATATTTACCTTGATGCCGTCACTTTGCAAGGCTAATTAAACTATTATCGTTGATAACAAAATACAAAACTCTCTAGTACTTACTACGTCAATATAGGCACACAGAAGAATTCATTGATCTTAGCACTTTCTTTCAAGAGATGATTATGGTTTTCTGGGTACATGTAAACGTTTCAATCACTGATAATGGATTTTTTTTTTTTTTTGGCATTTAATGCACTAGATGCTCTTATCTTTAAAAACACAAGAAAATGTCAGAAGATTGATAATACTACAGATGTTGGGACAAGACCTAAAATTACAAAAGTATAAAACACACACAAAAAATAACATGCTACAAGGGGAAATTAGTACATAAGTACATTAAAAAAATTTTACAATAAATAAAGATTGCACTGTAATTGGCATTTAAAGTACTGTATGCAGAATATAGTATAAATAAACCAAAAACAAAATAATGTTGGTTTCCCCATGACTTTGGTATGGGAATATTATAAGCTAGTACAGGATACTGCATCTTAAGACAACACAGACCAAGCACAAAATCGCTATGATCAAGAAAAACTGAGTAGCAAAAATATACAAAAAACAGAAGCAGGGGATACACTGTGTCTGTTGCACCCTTTTGGAATATATTTGCACCTCCAACTCTTAAATGTCCCTGAGGTACGCGAACATTATGGACTTCATATAAATAATCCAATGACTTTGGGTTAAACTTGATTATCTCATGACTCAGAATAAACATGCAAGAGTAACACTTTGCACTCCAATAGCACCTGTTGATCAAGGATCTCAAAGCACTTACAAACATTAGAATCCCCATTTTATTTTATTTCATTTTATTTTTAATGCATGGGAAACTGAGGCACAGAGAGGTAAAGTGACGTGTTCAGGTCACGCAGCAAGTTAGTGACAGATCCAGGGAGAGAATCTAGGCTCCTTCACCCCCAACCATCCTGTGCTTACCACCAAATATCATTCCCTCTCCACACATGGCCAGGTCAACCCCACAAAAATAGGAACTACAAATTTAGATGACCTCGTTTGGGTTTTACGGGTTTTCATCTGCTGTTAGATTAATACATGTGCGTTGAATCAAGGTATTGAAATTCGATCACTTCATTGATACCTCAAAGAACAGCCTAAAGGCAAATCTTTCCAAAACAACGAGCTGACATGTAAGAAGACTGCTCACAATTAGTATAAATCATGGACAATGGGCAGAGGCACTAAACAGTCACCAGGTCTCGTCATATATCTCTGGTCAAACATAACAGAATATAATAACTCTAGTGATTAAGATTAGAAGTAGTTCTACACAAAGACAAACAAACAAGTTAAAGCAGCTTTTAAAACAGCTGAACAAGGAAACAACTAACTATTGCACAATGCCCTCTTAAAATTACTGCTATGAATCGATGGGGTAAAATCTACAATGCTCCATAATTTATAGGTGCATTTTGGTTACTTGATTTCTTAGACAGGCAGCTCATATAGTGTTAAAATCAGAAGAAATACAGATTATTAAAACATTTTAGATTAAAGTACACATTGTGATTCAAATGAGCTAAACACGGTTAAACAACTGAGTGACAAAATGGTTGTTTAGGGCAGCCTTATCTGAGCCAACACATCTTCTGTACGTTGTTGTTGCGTGCTAATACTCTGACAACACTGGAATCCTAGGCCTGTAACTACACACACTAAGATCCATGGTCACAGATACAGATGATCAAGACAAAAGAAGTGACTGGTGAATATAAATTACTAAACTGTAATATGGAAAAAAAAAAACAAAACCAAAGGCTTGCAAAAGACATCAGTGAAAACAGAATAAAGGCAAATCGGAAGATTTAAAAAAGAAACCATACGAAAGCTAGCTTTTGGTATCTGGTTTGCTTTTCTTCTTTAGAAAAAAAAAATCCAGTTTAGTCTCTTCCTAGTTTTGCATTTCAAAAAGGTGCACCAAAACACTGATGTTTTTTTTCCCTAGCTAAATCTGTAAAACAAGAGAAGTATATAAATCAAAGAACAGAAGGGCTTAAAAAGGGGAGTATCTGAATAAATGTGTGTATTAAAATGTGTAGCATTAATTAAATTCATACCTCTAGTTCTGTTGGGCTTGTTTACTTCATTAAGAAGTACTGTAATATAAAGGCAAACAAAATGGACAAAGTTGCAAAGCCGACCACAATAAGGGCTGCAAACTGTTCGTCAGTAGGCATCATGCTCTTCATTCTGGGATCATCTACGCTCCCTGTGTCCCCTGTGAGCATGACCTCGCTGCGCTGTAATACAAAAGCGGCAGAAGGGCTGAAAGCTCCGCTTAGCTCCTGAGACGTGTCTACACAGCGCCGGCACACGCACACGCGGAACCTGTAGTCTGTGTTGGTCTGGAGGCCTGAGATCTGGAATGTTGCTTCTTCTCCCTTGTAGACCTTCCAGAGAAAATAAAGAAGTCCTCATCAGTTAGTCTGTAACAGCGCTGTGGTGTCTACAGGAACGATCCTATAACACCGAGGGCCTTGTGGACCTGGCTTTCCTCCATAATAACAAAAATGATAGACACGGGTTATTTCTCCTAATCTGTATTTCATCCAACGGTAACAAAGGAACCCAGTGCTCGAACCCACTCTGAATAAACCTAACACAAAATTCGGTGACTAGAATTGCAGCTGACCTAAGTAATAAATATGCATCTGACTGAATTTTAATAAGAATTTAGGTCATAAATTAGAAGATGACTTAATTCTTACAAAGAGCCACAGATCTTGGTCCAAAGAACAAATCAGCGTTTTCAAAGTGGAAACAATTAAAAAGTTGTACTAACAATACAACGCAAAGTTTCAGCTGGATGATTTTTTGACAGTTGCATACACCATGAAACATTACCCCATTAAGATACCCTACTTTCACCTTTAAGAAGTACGTCCTATTCTGGGGCCCCTGGGTAGCTCAGTCGGTTAAGCATCCAACTCTTGATCTCGGGTCAGGTCACGATCTCATGGATCGTGAGTTCGAGCCCCACAGAAGGGCTCTGCACTGATGATGTGGAGCCTGCTTGCAACTGTTTCTCCTTCTCTTTCAACAAAATAAATAAATAAAAAGAAGCACACACTATTCTGACTCGTTTCTGTAAACAGTTTGGCCTGTTCTAGAAGTTGATATAAATGGAATCCCACTTCCACGCCCACCCTTGTGCCAACAAGATTCAGCCATGTTATGGATTCAGTAGCGTTCCATCATCCGCCTATATCCCAATGTATCCATCTTTTTGATGGACATTTGCATTTTTTTCCCCAGTTCAGAGCTTTTATATAATAAGGCTGCTATGAGCATCTATGTACAAATCTTGGAGGACACAAGTTTTATTTTTCTCAAGCAAATACCTAGAAGAAGTAGTGCTGGGTCACAGAAAAGTCTACATTTCACTTCACGAGAAATAGTTTTCCCTAGTGATTACATCGTCTTGTCCTGCGGGCAAAGTAGGAGAGTTCTGGTTGTACCACATCCTCAAGTCAACATTTGTTATTGTCGGTCATTTATATTTTAGCCATTCTGATGGGTGATAATGCTATCGCCTGGCATTTGTCTGATGCCTAATAATGTTGCCTACATCTTCATGTGCTTATTGATCATCCATATACCTTTCTTTGTGAAAAGTATGTTCAAGTCTTTTTGCCTATTTTGAATTTGCTTACTTTTAGTAATTTGTAGGAGTCTTTTTTTAATCCAGATATATATCTTTTGTCAGATACAGCTTACAAATATTTTCTCCCAGTTTCATGGGAGACAATTGCCTAATTGTTTTCTTGAAACTTTTTGATAACCGTCCAACTTATCACAAATTAACATTTAAATAATTCAATGGTCCATCTGGTCATACAGACAAGGAAACACTTAAGACCATCTGTTTTTTTTCCATTAAGGATCTGGGATATTTTCTTCCCCTTTGTTAAATAATACAATCACCATGAGGCTTACTATTACGGGGGCCTGAGAACTACCAGTTTACTTAGAGACATCTTTAAGGAGGGGGCATCTCACAAGGCTCTTCTATCAAAGGGACAGTGAGTCTCAAACTTAGAGAAAATGATATTCACATTAAAATTACATAAAAAATTAATGGCTCACATTGGAATCAATGCATAGAGCCAGGAAAAAAGTACCTGGAACTCAAGCAAATCAGTAAGAGATTTGGCTGACGAGTTGCTAAACAAGAAAGAATAGAATTAACTGGAATCTTTCCTGTACGAATGACACTGAGCACTGATAAAGTGCCTAAAATATGCCAGGTACATATCGCTGCACGGTAAAAGTAAGCTATTACACCATTTAGAACTCAAAAACAACTTCAAATGTATTAAAACAGAGCAATTAAAAGTGGCAAGCGTAAGCATTTTCAACCTAGCTACAAGCTAACTTAGCAAAGCTGTCAGTTTTGCCCATGAATACAGATTCCCTAGAAAATAAAAAGTATTTCCAGTGTTCTCAACTTCGTCTGAAACTCTTGTCAGCTATAGAGTTATTGGGGATCTACGCATGTTGAGTGTTTCTAAAGCCTGGTGTATTCATTTCTACCAACTACCAAGAAACAGGACATACCACCAGTGAACACAAGAATACTGGCCATGCATTTAGTGTTGGGCATTCAAAGACAGTAAAAGGATCTCATAGTTTGGAAAAGGGACCCAACTACCAATGTTCACTTGATATTTAGCCTTAAAAAATTTTTTTTAAAAATATTTATTCATTTACTTTTGAGAGACAGAGCATGAGTGGTGGTGGGTCAGAGAGAGGAGACAGAATCCAAAGCAGGCTCCAGGCTCTGAGCTGTCAGCACAGAGCCCGATGTGGGACTTGAACCCATGAATTGTGAGATCATGACCTGAGCCGAAGTTGGATGCTTAACCGACTCAGCCACTGAGGTGCCCCAGATATTTAGCCTTTTTCTTAAGATTTTTCCTCCCTCATTTTCAAATTTACAAGTAGGCTTTAAGTGTCTTATTCATCATACTTTTGTCTAGTGACTAATGCCAGAAAACCAATTCTGTTTGTTTCTTACGATTATCCAGATTCATCATTGTTTTTGCCGCGCCTTTCGTAAGACTTGAAGCATGCTCCCCTTGGTGAATTACCTTATTTCTTTAAAGACTGTAGCAAGAGCATTAGCAACTGGAGGCATAGAACTGGCCTGGAGCAACCAAATATGAAAGAGCTGTAAGACACCACCCCTCTCTGATACTAAGAAACCACTAAAGGAGCGGTCTCTCTCACTGCTCCAGTGATGATTCAGTTAAATGATGGTTTAAGATGAGCTCGTTGTCATGGTGATTGTCCCAACCCACACACTGCCAGCTGTTCAGGAGTTCCAACTATACCATGATGGAACTGTCTATGAATTATTTCCCACCATGTAGGTGGTCTCAAGAAAACAAACGGTGGACATGTGTTTTCATTTAAAGAAATCTTTTAACTGAGAATGTTCTCTACGTTCTCAGATTTAGTTTCATATGTATAAATGCTCAAGTTGATATTTTCTAAGAAAAGCTTTTTCTTGGAAACTACTGAGACCATTCTTGGAGGGAATGATTTGCAAGCCATGGGACCAATTCGATAAAGAAGGTCTTTCCACACTTGCCACACAGCTCTGGTTTCTTGTCTGCAACGTACTAGTAAACAATCCATTCTGAGTCTATGGTGAAAAGTTAACACTGGGATGTTTACGGAGTTGGACGGAAGCCATCATCTACAGCTTAGCTGTAAGACTTCCTGCCAGATCTCTTTTACTGAAGAGGCCACACCTCCTGAAGTGCCAAGTATTTGCTGGCACTTATCACAGGTTGAAAAGACTAGCTGTTGGAGCTCTTCTCCTCCATCCAACACTAGGGAACTGGGAGGCAAGTGGGCCTTCTCTTCTCAAGCACAGAGACTGGAATCAGGATCCCAGATCTAAATTCTTGCTCCATTACTTTCTAGGTTTGTGAACATGCGCAACTAAACAGCTTTGAGCCTTAATTTTCTCACCTTTAACATCACAGTACCTAAACTACGTCTAAGGGGGATTCAGGGTTAAATGAGAAACTGTGAAGAATGCTTCGTGAGAGCACTAGGCTGAAGGTAAGCCAACTTTATCAAATTTAATCCTCCTGATTAGAGATAGAGAAAGTGTGGATCAGAAAGGCTGTTCATTTTTTAAGGACTCACAGCAAATAAAGGCAGTGGCAGAGCCCAAACGACATCCCACTCCTAACTCAACTCTGCTCACCACGGAACCACCCCAGCTCTGCCTGTCCCATCCTCTCTGGAAGGCAGTGCTGCCACGACCTGCCCTCAGCTTTACTCCTCGGCTAATGACCACAGTCTGACATGAGGTCCAGTTGTCATGGCCTGATTTGGTCTTCCCAGACAGCCCCGTTGCCATTCTGGTGTTTCCATGAAACACCTCCAAGATCACCCCATCCTGGTTCCTGCTGCCTCTGAAGGAAAACACTGTCTTTCCTTTATGCTGTACAGAGAGCAGTTCCCCCACTCGGTCTGTGCCAGGTAAAGGCTTGCGCAGCATTTCTGTGATGTGGCCTCTTAATTTCTGCCCTCAAACAATAACCTTGTTGAAGGAAAACAGTTAATAACCTAGCCCCACAGATGTTTTTGAGACTTTTGGAAACTGGATATAAATGTTCACTTATATTTATTTAAATGAATTCTATGGCTTCCAGAATTTGCACAGCTAGAGCTTTTGAAGAAAGCTGGCCCAGAAGTAGATTTCATTTCCTAGGAACCCAATTCATGGACTCTTGAACAGAGACTTCATATATTCATTTTGATGGCTCTTCTCCACTCTAACTTTCTGGAATGAAGATCTCTGAAAATGTTTTTGGAAAGCAAAGGAATGCTACTTTTCTTGTACCATTTGGCAAAAAGCTTTAATGAAGGAAAAATGGACGGCTAATCGAAGGGAACTTCCTAATGACAAGTCCAATGAAAACTTAGGCTTTAATTTGTAAATGTTTTTCTTTTAGCCATTCTTGGTGTTTTAATTGGAACAGCTTCCCCCTTTTTAAACATTGCCAACTCAAAAATCTTTTAAAAAGTATGGTAAACACACTGAGTGTGGGACCATGTTCTATTAGCCACAGCCAACAGCACCACGGACAGCCTCAACTAAGTAGGTGCGCAGGGGATGTTCTCTAATTAGAACTCTCAAATACTCTAGAGCAGATATTCCTATACCACACTGTTTGAAGAGAGAGGATAATTACCAGAAGTAAGGAAACATTAAGTATTAGAACACACAAACCACATAGGCAACAGAAAAGAATTTTTCGTACCGATGCAGCCATCACTGTAAAAAATGGAATTATTAAGTTGTTTTTAGTGCATTAATAGAAAATATAGTTCTAATATATTTTAGAAAGAGTCAATGGTGCTTATTAAGCCTTTTGGATTAACTTTTTAAAAATTTTATTTTTAAGTAGGCTCCACACCCAAGATGGGGCTTGAACTCACAACCCCGAGATCAAGTCACATACTCTAACCAACTGAGCCAGCCAGGCACCCTGACTTCTGGATTCTTAGCTAAGGAAAAATTAAAACAATTCCAACACTCCATTTCCTGAGGATTCTGGTTCCTGAGGTTGGAGATAACTGATTGTTTTTGTGTAAACAGTCAGAGCCAGGGGATCACAAACCACAAGTTCATCCTGTCTGTCACACAGCTGTGCCTCCACTGAAGTGACTTTTCATGGGACTGCGGAGCTCTGTGCATCAGGATGACAGGCCGTGCCGCACGTCCCTTTATTTTCATCCATTTTGACAGGGGCACCATTATGGGTTTTTCCTCCTGCCTGAACCCAATTTAAAAGGCATAGCTCCATTTAAGACGCCTTTATTGAAGTAACCAATCATAATATCTCAATAAGTATAGAAGGAATATTATTTCTATCAAGACTATTTCTGTTCTTGATCTGATGTACAATAGATCTTAAAGTAATTTTGACATGTTTCTTCCAAACAGGAGGACTGAAAGTCATATTCAGATAAGTCAGATGAAGAATCTGTGACCCTTAATTCAGAACAACATGCTTTACAGTTGGAATCCTTTATCCCGGAGACTTTGCTGGAGGCTCCCCGGAGGTCTGCACCTGGGCCAGTGCTCACGTCTCCTTACTAACGTTGCCCCTCTCAAGAACTGCAAAGGGAGGCGGAGCTGCACAGCAGTGTCATTTACATAGCGCTTGCTCATTACTGAGGGGTCCGAAGCTCACAGTAACCCCGAGTTAGAGGATTAGTATTCCTACTTTTACAACAAAGTGGCCGAGGCTCAGTGAAGTCAATTAATTCTAGTATCACACGACTGTGGGATAACCTCCAGCTTAAGAGGGGACCCACCGACCTGCAAGCCCCCTTCGTAGAGGGTGCAGCGCTGGGCAGGCATCGTTGTCCCTGNGGGGTGCTGTTTTCACCCCAACGGTTGTATAAGCTCTGAGAGCACTGCCCATGCTCTTCTGTTACATGTCAGGTTCTCATGGTACAAAGTACCTAATAGTTTCTCATTAAATCAGGTCCTACATCTGGACTCCACTGAATGGAATATAAACTGGTCTGACGAATTTTAAGTGGATGTGTGAGCATTTTTCTAATGACCTTCATCAGATATTTAAAGGAACCTGTAAACTTAAAAAAATAAGAATCTATAAAACAAATGATGGCTTTTAAATGTCCCCATATTTATCTAATAATTTGCTGTAGATTTGATCCTTTATTCAGGCAAAAATAAAAAGCTGTGTTAGGAAACTGAATTGAAAGCCAATAAAAAATATTTAGGCTCTAAGACTTTCATATGGTTGTCTTAAGAGCAGATTTTTCCTCAGAGTACCTTATGTGACGCCAGGAAGAACCACTGTAAGTCCCAATACTACATTCTATTTTTTTTTTTAATGTTTTATTTATTTCTGAAAGAGAGAAAGACAAACTCAGTGTGAGCAGGGAAGGGACAGAGAGAGAGGGAGACACAGAATCAGAAGAAGTCTCCAGGCTCTGTGCTAGCTGTCAGCACAGAGCCCGATGCGGGGCTTGAAACCACGAACCATGAGATCATGACCTGAGCCAAAGTTGGACGCTTAACCACTGGCCCACCCAGGCGGCCCCCAATACTACATTCTAAAACACGATATAAAATGAAAATGTATTCAGAGATGCCACTGAACTAAATGTGAAAGTCCAAATTTTCAGATGTTTTAAAGGTTTACTTAATGCAACAAATCTGAGCACCAAGAATATATTAATGATTTGTCACAAATCTTTCCCTAACACATAATAATTTGTTAGAGTTTCGTACTCTAAATATTTTTTGTAAGGTCTCCTGGGTGGCTCAGTGGGTTAAGCATCTGACTCTTAATGTCAGCTCAGGTCATGATCTCATGGTTCGTAAGCCTCAAGAGTGGCTTTGCATCATGCCAACAGTGCAGAGCCTGCTTCAGATTCTCTCTCTCTCTCGGCCCCTTCCCTGTATGCTTGCTTTCTCACAATAAATAAACTTAAAAAATATTCTTTGCAAAAACTATATATAAAATTTGGTAAAAAATTTTCATACTTCTGTTCTGGGGTATGAATGTGAACCATCCTGTATCAAACTATGTTCTATCTTGTGAAGAACAAAAAAATCAGTCACCTGCATATATATAATTTTCATTCCTTTCCAGAATGCTTTTTAATTAATACTATCTGGCAAGAAATTTTAAGTTTTGAAAAACTTGTGCTTAACATGTTTATTAATGGCAGGAAAGTCAAATCAATATATGTATGCATTCGAATATAGAGTAAAATTTTAGGTGAGGATTTACTCCTTTAAAGAGACCATTTTATAATTAAGAGCAGGTGTTCACCTCATATCTTGATAGCTGAACAAAAGAAAGCTAATAAGCCAGAACCAAGGCAAAGTTAAAAATCAATGTTTCAAGCAGAACATCAGAAAAAGCCTTGGCATTTGTCATTTTGGCCTGTTAACATAAGCCTGGGAAGCAGAAAGACACTCTCCTATAATAAGTGATTTTTTCTTTTTTACCTAAGTTACACACACTTCTAAATCCACCCCACGCCGAAGCTTACTCTTATTACCACTGCGAGCATAAAGAACACTGTTGCTTTGAAACTGCCTCTTTCATGCATGTAAGAAACATTTGCTGAGTGCCTAACCATGTGCCAGTGCTGAGAAAATAACCATGAGTAACCCAAGCCCATACATTAGTGGGTCCTGTCTGATTAGTGCTGGGATTGAGGTCTCCCTAAGAGCATGTATAGCTCTGCCGAGGTGTACTCGCCCGGCAAGAATTACCTCCCTTTTTCTTTTGCTTTGATTCTATGTATTCAAAGCCTGTTATCTCCAAAGCATAATTATTTTAACATTACTCTGCACCCATAATATAAATGGGTTTCATTTCCTATTTCATGTCCAGAACAAGTGAATGAACAGGGAGAAGCAAAACAACAACAAAAAACAAACAAACCAACTCAGTACAAACTGTCCCTGACTCAACTCTGGCTTTAATGTACCATTATCCACCTTAATCATTTCTTGGTAAATGTAGTAAACACATGGTTATGTGAAGAATGCCAATCCCCATCTACTGAGCCTGCCCTGCAGTATGATGTTTTCATATATTTTCAATAAGAAACTCGCTTAGAACTACAATAAGAAATATGTTCTGAGTTCTACACATGTGATTACATATCACATTAGGATTTACGCATCTGTGGGTCTAAATATGTAACATTAAACAAATAGCAGATTAAAAAAAATTATTTTTAATTTCACATATATAGGCTTCATGACCAGTGCAGGGCCCAATGAGGGGAGTGAACACACAATCCTGAGATCATGACCAGAGCTGAGATCAAGCGTTGGTCGCTTAACTGAATGAGCTACCCACGTTAAAGGTTTTACTTTTAAGTAATCTCTACACCCAGCGTGGGGCTCAAACTCACGACCCTGAAATCGAATTGCATGTTCTTCTGAATGAGCCAGCCAGGCACCCCAAACAAATAGCAGCTTAGAAACAGCCACAGAGCTGATAACATCTAAATTACTGAATTGATTTACCTGTATTTAAGCAATGCTTGTAATGTATTGATACTGATCAAACAATGCTGCTTTCTCAATGTAAAACAGCCATCATTCATTAAGCAGCAGAGCATTTTTCTAAGAACAGGTACAAAAGCATGGGACAGGGAATACAATATTTTCAAAGTAACAATAACGAACATGCAATTAAGATACAGCTGGGAAACAAATCATTCCTAAGTGTTAAATGGTAGGCTGTGAAATTGGGTATCATTTCATCTTTCATTTCTGTGGAACAGAATGGTGCTGCTGAGTTAAGATGACTAAATCCAGTGGGGAAAAACCCTCTGCCCTCTATATGAGCTGAGACCCTGCAACCAATCCTATCTATCTGGTGAGTGCACACAAACATGGAGAATTATTTGCTATGAAATGGGATATGCTGTATAGAATGAGATTCGAAAGTGAAATGATACAATAATGTTTTCCTCCTCTTTTTTTAGTGTTTTGCTCTTAAAGAGGAATAATGGAAACTTTGATTGCATCATCCACTGAGGTTAATCCATACTTATTAGTAAATGTCATAGTTAAAAATAGTTTTTTGCAAAATGTGGCTGAAACAATATGATGAATCAGATAAAAGGGTGAATTAAAAAAGTACATGAAGGGTACCAAAATTTTCTCTGATCATCTTACACATTTGTAAGTATTCTTCATTGTTACCTAAGGAATATTAGCCAGCAATTTAACAAAAGCTCTGAATCAAATTACTTTCTACCTCTTTTGTGTATCTGGAGCCTCAAGAACTGAATACAGAGGTCTTTACAAATAAGGCCAATGTTTCAGAAGACAGGTGACATTTATCTCTAAGCTTCTGAGTCTGATATACATACATGCCTCCATTAAAAGTTCTGGTAAGGAAGGGCCTTCACCTTTCCTCAGAGTAATGGGATCATATCCTGATTTCACAAAAATAGTTAAGTTCCCGGAAACATTACAGAAACCTACAGAGTATCTGAATGTTTTCATAGCCAGTGACTGATAATGTGTAGTTTTGGAAGAATGAAGGATCAAGAAGCATTATGAAAAATAATAAAACCATATTCTTTATCTGGTTATATTCTAATTACATTCTCTCTTGCATGGGTTTATCAGGTGATCTGTACAGTCTTGCTAACTCAAGTTAAGGTTCATGGACCAGCATCACGTGGGAACTTGAACCCTTCCCCCAGACTACTGAATCAGGATTTGCATTTTAACAGATTCCCAGGTGACTGCCCATTTAAGGGTAACAAACAGTGACCTCCAGTTGCTGAATCACAGGGCTCAAGAGCTGATAAGTCATGTACCTTATCCTTCTGTTCTAACTTCTATAAAAAAGACAGGTAAGACACAGGCTTCAGTAGTTAGGTTGAAACTACTCTCCCTCTATAGTAAAGCCATTGGCACTTTGGTTTTCATTGCAGATAGATTTTGATATTTGTAAACATCACTGCCAATATCAAACACAAATACAGAATTTAACATTCTCTGTAAGGTCATGCTTGAGAACTGAAAATTGAATGCCTCCACAGATAAACTGGAAACTAGGGCTTATATAAATGGGTACACAGTAGGCAGTTTCTACGACTGACTAAGAAAAACACAGCTCACCGGTCACTGAATCGTTCACGGCAAGAGGTAGAGGCTCAGACTGATAAGCCGCACATGTGCCATACACACTGGTTCTTACCTGTTTGTACTCAGATTCTCTTCCAACCAATACCTGCAGAATGTAGTTGACAGGGTCACCTTTCATTGGTGGTACCGTCTCCCATAAAATTTCACATGAATTTCCTTCCAACTGTGTTACTCGAGGTGCTGAAATACAAATCCAAGCTCAAAGTCCAAACATCACAGTAACAGTCAACATTCTGGAAATATTGGAGCGGGAGAGTGCTTAGTGTCCACTCTGAGAGGGGAGTTGGTTGGCCCAACCTCCTGTAAGACCTACAGGGCACCCTTTACCCAGGAAAGATACTCCGTGACTAGCAAGCTATTGATGGAAAATCCTTTGCTCATTATCGTATTAAAAACTGCTTAGCCAGACCACATTTCTGTTCTTTTTTTCAAACAGCTATTGAGCGTGTTGTAGGATTAGGCCCTGAGCTGAGGACTTTGGAGAATTCAAAAACAGGGACTGTAAACCCTACTTTCTAGGGAATTAAGACCTGGTTGAGGAAAAGGGAGAGGAAGGTATGAGACAAATACAAAGAGAAACACAATGTGAGGGAGTTTCAGGGGACAGAGAGTCTCATTTGTGTGAGAGTCTAAGGAAGGTTTGAGGAGCAAGTGATATGTAAATTAAGTCCAGAGAACTACAGGCATTGAGAGAAAGGCTGTAAAACTCATGTTATCTCATATTTAAATATTATATATATATATATATATATAGTTGATTTTTCACCTATTGGACTCATAATTCTGGTTTAAAGGAAAATTATATTAGTTTGTAGTAAAGCACATAAAATAATAGAATTTTAAAATATTTTCTCATAGCTTATGCCACATCTCTATAGCTTAATTCAATATCTGATATTTTTCTACTTTGTAGCTAGAATGCATAAGTCCTCTCTGAACCCCCTTATTCTTTAATTTGTAATTACAAATTAATTTGTAATTAATTCTTTAGAGGCAGTTGTTTCTATTTGCAATTCTGTACCATACTGTTTCAGATAAATAAAGGCTTTCTTAAAAATCAGTTGCAATTAGTTAGCTCCAACTCCAATTAATTTATGGCAAAAATAAGGATCTTATCAGACCAAACAGTCCTCCAGCTACAATAATTTCCTGAACCAGAGGAAGAGGAGGAAGCTCTGACCGTGTGGCAGTGTGAGGAGACTGACTATCCTTCTGTAGACAATGTACCATGAAATCCAAGGACATTTAGTATTCTATTGTCCACAAAATCAATCTCCACCAACCCACACTTTGATAGGCAAAGTTAGTGTCAGAAAGAAGCGTGCCATCTGCTAGTTGATAAAGGTGGCAAACCTTCCTCATCTCAACAACTCTACCAGCTCTAGTGTGCTCAGGAATCTCTTCTGTGACAGATGACAGGCAAAGGGCCACCAAGGGGCTGGGCACTTACTCCCCAAGTGACCCAGGAAGGCCTTGCTTGGGTACATCCATTTATACTAGGTTCTTAGTCCCATGAAAAAGCCACTGCCAGAGAACTTCTGGACCTCTGAGGAGCAGGGAAGCCAGGCGGAAGGCAGCTACTGGAAAGTACCCTCGAAAGAGCTATAGGGAACCTTCACAGAATCCAAGCCAGGCCTTGACTCGGGCCCTGAAGTCTCTTACCCTCAGTCATGGACCCTACCCTGGTGGAAGCCGACACAGCTCTTCCATGTGGAAGCAGTGAATCAAATGGCCTTGCTCCTGGGGCCACATATATAAAGGACCTTTTGTCACAGGTCGTGCTCATCCGCCTAGCCACCCGGAACAACATAGCGACTCACTTTACCCGCATAAAACCTGGTTCAGTTAAGCCGCCTGTCTGTCCAGCGGCCTCAGGTCATTTTGGGTGGCAGATGGATAAAGCCACCCGTGCTGCCCACTGTCACAAAGGCAGCCGGGACCTCCACAAGAATTGCCCTGTTGGGGAATGAAGGGCAAGGCTTAGGGAGTCGTGAGGGGGCTGGGTGGGAGGGCTGAGCCAGCTTCGCCCTGTCATCTGCCCATCTTGCAAGTCAGCTGTGCGCAAGGCAGAACTCTGTGGCTGGAATGGGGGACTGGGGGGTCGCCACACCCGGTGGAGGGAGAGCCTGGGCAGAGTAGGGGACAGAGTAAGCTGGTCACTGGCAAACCTCAAGACAAATGCTCAAGTTGGTGAAAAAAGGCCACTGCCGCACCTTCCCAAAGGCACCTCTGCATAGCGAGGGCTGTGGCGGGTGGGGGGCACAGGCTGATGAAGTCGCTAGCCTCTGGGCACCACAGTCATCCAAAGATGGAGGCCAACCTCTGCTCCCCCTCCCAGTCTCTGGGAAGGGAGACTGTCAAACCCTCCGTGGTAAATGGTCACAAGTGCTACCTAACACCAGGGAGCCACCCTCATTTCTAACCCAAAGTGCGTCACTCGGGAGTGTTCCTTTTCTTTGCCCACCCCATGGGGATGAGGCTACTACGTTATTTGCAGTAAACATTTATACCGCCTTAGTGGTAGCTCCCCCCGCCCCCACCTTTCCCCAGAGAACCCATTCCCCAGCCTTCTCCTTAGGAAAGCTGTTTTGATTCTATGTTGTTGATGAAATATTAGAAAAGTACGTTTAAGGTCAGAATCGAGCTTCCTAGTCCACGTCCAACATTTCGTTACTCTCACAGAAGAGCCTGCCAGAAACTGACTGCCTACGTACCTTTGATGGTGGGGGGGACGCTCTTGGTTGTGCTGAAAGTGTAGGTTTCTGAGAAGGGCCCTTCCCCAGCCTCGCTCGCTGCCTGGATTCTGAAGGAGTAGCATGTGAATTCCGTCAGTCTCTGGACCTTATAGGTGTGGCTGGGTCCTCTGTAGATGGAAATAAACCTAGAGGAATGGGCAGAGACCATTAGCTACCTGAACTTTAATTAGTGGTAAGAAATCATCACTGTTAACTTACCTTCTGCTGTATACTACATAGGCGATGAAGTTAATGTTTACTGGGTGGGCACCTGAGAAATACGATGTCCTGTTTACCCAGATTTTCCAGAGAAATTAGGTTGAGCTAGAAAATTCTTTAAATTTTAACCTTTATCTTTCCAAGAGCTTTCAAAGCCCCTTTCCCAAACTGTAAGAAGACATTTATGATTACAGATCTTCCAGAAAACAGTTTAAAACAGAAAAAAAAAACACAAAAAAAACTTGGCTCAGAATCATCCATCAGGTTAATCAAAGTAACAGAAAAACGCAAAGGTAAACTGGAAAACTTCTGGATCCTTCTCCTATCTGAACCAGAACTGTTTTGTACTCTGCTAATCATTATTTCCAAGAGACACAAACGTAGAAAGCATGAAGATAAAAAAGAAGGCCTTTGGAGCGCCTGGGTGGCTCAGTTGGTTAAGCGTCCAACTTTAGCTCAGGTCATGAACTCATGGTTTGTGAGTTTGAGCCCTTCGTTAGGCTCTGTGCTGACAGCTCAGAGCTTGGAGCCTGCTTCAGATTCTGTCTCCCTCTCTCTATCTCTCAAAAATAAACATTAAACAAATTAAAAAAAAAAATAAGGCCTTACACTTTCAAGTATTTTCCCTCCAGGGTCTTGAAACATTTGTATTTTTACAATGAAATGGGATTACCTTGAACTACTACATACTATCATCATTTGTCTTAATAGTTAAACGTAAATATTTGAAAATAACTTCCCCCAAATTACGCAGAACTTCGGTAGGCTCCAGATTTGAAGCCTGTCGGTCCAGGAACATTTTGGGAACCACTACATGAGTTAATCCAACTCACAACCTTGTTGCTACACAGGTGCATAGTTCTCCCAGTTTCCAGTGCTTCGACACAGCATCTAAGGACAATCTGCTGCCTTCAGAAACGTTGGAAGTCGGTCAGATAGAATCAAATTTAAAATGTCTCAACTTCACCCATTTGGCTCAAGGGGAAGGCAGAATTTATGAATTCATTTAACAAACATTTCTTGAACATCTGCTGTGTGCCATGCTCTGTGGATTCAAAGACGAATAAGACCTAATCCTGTGGTCCTGTGTATGTGGTCAGTTTTTCCCTGGGCTAGGGAATAGTCCCTCTGGCTAATTCTAGAGCTTAAACAACTCTTTCAGAAAACCTGTTAGAGTCCATCCTTATATTAAAACACCCATGCGTTCATCAGCCTTTACAATTGCGTTCCCGAGCCCTAGTCATTTCACTACTCAATGTTCCTTCTGCTTTACCACATAAAGGTAAAGGGCTGAATGTTTTTAATTTCAGGGAAAGCCAGAGTCCACGCTGAAACCCACAAATACCATGGCAACCTATTTAGTGCTCTTGACACATTACCACCTTAATGAAGATACCCTTGCTAATGCTAGAGGCAAACAGCTATTCATTAACTCAGCCTCACCTGGACCTGAATCTCTAACCAGAGTAATTGCCCTTAGTTTTAACCACAAAATAAAAGTCTTGGTTTAAGGAGTAAAAGTGTTGCACCTTCACTGCAAGCTTGCAGTAAAGCCTGATTTTTAAAAGAATTTGGAGAGGTTTACTAGCAATAGTACGGCTTCCCTGCTCTGCCCTGCTTTAAGGAGACTGTTTGCCTTTGATTAAGGTCAATATGTCTATGTGGGCAGTAGCACTCACAGTTCCAGAGGAACATACTGAAGCAGAGTCACGGCTCTAATCTGATAGTGTAATTTAAATTGGGCTAAGAGCATGCACATCAATTTTCAAATACATCAAAATCTGCTTCCGGACTGTTTTTTACCCCCCTTTAACTTACTGTTTTTCCCTTTTACTACTGCAGTTTAATTTTTTAAAATTTGCATCCCAATTTGTAGAAGACACCGTGGGAACAGGAGCTAGCAATGAAATTCACAATTTCACCATTAGAGCATTGGTTTAAATCTGGGGATAGTGTTATGTCGAAAAAAGAAAGGCTGCATTTGCTTTGTTTTTAGAAAAAAGCCAGAGTGGCCCTGAAAATTCTGAAGGAGGCTTTTACCCAGAGGAGTTCAGGTTCAAGTTTATGCCCCTTGGATTCAGTGAGGGTATACCTAGGCAGGTACAGGAGGGAAAGGGGTAGTTCTTTCTTCCTCTAGTCTTTTCTAGAATAGGCACGTGTTTGATCCTTTAATGTAGCCCTCTGTCTATTCTGGCAGTAATAAATCACGACTTGCTCGGTGCCCTGCTTTCTCTGGCTTCCCTCCCCTTAGAAAAGGCATGGGAAAAAATTCTGGGGAAATTTCATTCTCCAAATGTGTATGGGAATAATGAAAATGGATGGGGCTAATTCCTAGGTCACATATTGGAGCCCTTAGAGAAAAAGAGGTGACTTGTCCTCTTGGGGCTGGTGTCCTAAGGTGGACACACAGGTCGACGTCAGAAAGAGCTGAGCAATGAAGTAAGATGGGTGGGTCACTCCCTCCGGTGGACTTCTCCCCACATGGCTCATTCTGACAGGTGACTGAGAGCCACACGGAGTCATTACAAGACAGAAGAGAGCAAGTCTGCAAACTGCTTAAAAGTTCATATGTTTCTCACACTAAAGGTTTCCCGTACCTTCCTTCTGCTTGAAGCACAAGTGAAGTAGAGCAGAAAGTGCAAGTGTGAGAGAGTGGGTGACGGGAGCCAAAAGACTGGGCATTCATTAATCCTTTTTATAACATGGTACTCATTTACATATAGTCCTGATTTCAGGTTATTTTACTTTTAACAAAGAAATTTAGTATATGCATCAGTAAGCAGATTCTAGGTAAATGCTACATGGAAGTCACTTTGTCAGTCAAAAATCAAAAATCCTTCACAAAATCTCACCTCTCCATTTGAAGTTTCTGGAAATAGAACCTTATGTTAACAGCCAGTTTGGCACTTTGAGTCCAATCCCCAGGGCTTCGAGAGTTTTGATTTGGAAGACTTTCAGGGGTAACACTGGCTGTATGCTGCTTCTCCACCCACCTGGGGGCCTGGTACGCTCTTGGTGGATGTGGCTTCCGTGAACAGAATGGATACGGCTTGTGTAGCCAGACTGCAAGCCATCAGCAAGTTATTTGGCCTCTTTGTGCCTCAGTGGTTTCCTCTGTGCAACAAGGGTAATACTAGGACTCCCCCCCACCGCCTTCCCCACCAGAGGACCGTTGTCAGGTTTAAATGGGTTAACCAAAGTGTTTACAGCAGTCCTGACCTGTAATAACCGCTCAGTAGGTGTTAATCACCATTATTTTACAATGCTAGGATTTTAAACAATGAAAAGCCACTCTTCCTTCTGAGAGACCCTCTACATCACTCAGGGCTACTATGGAGGTTGTTTTCTTTCCTCCTGGGTTGAAAGTTGGCGGCATGATGAGAGAGGCTGCCAGCCAGGCATCTGCCTGGGGCTCCATCAGGGAGCCCACTGACCCTCTGCGCTGGGACCCCTCAGGAAGTGTGGGCAAGAAGACCTCGTTCACAATCTCGGTGCGACTCAGTTTGATAACCCCAGTCCCTACACAGAGTAGGTCTTAAATAAATGCTACCGATCCTCAATTTCTTTCTGCATGTGCTGATAGTAGCTTCTGTTTCAAACAAAGGCCAGCCAAGGCAACGAAAAAGCATCCAAGCCAACACAAGGAGAATGGAGTCCCTCTTTTACCGCAGTTCTGTAATTATTTTCCATCATTCCGAGGCGGGAGAGGAAAGACTCTTCTTTCTCTGGAGCCAGTGATTTATGCCATTTTCACCGTGGCCTCTCTAGCAGGCTCCGTAGGTTAACACCCTGTGGCCAGAACCACCCGGGGAGAGATTAAAAGTATTCATCAAATACTTCTTTTACAAAGGCTGACTCAATTTTTTTTCTTTCCTAAATCTTTGTTTTAAACCATCCTCATTTTAAAATTCATTAATAAGTCAGCCAGAAGCCTTTGGTGATAGAATTAAACATATGCAATGGGTCTTAAGACGCAATGACTGACGGCTACATATTTCAGTGCAACCAAGGATTTGGCACTTAGAGAATGTCTTTGCCATGCAAAGAGGGGGACAGTATTCCTCCAAGCTTTTCTGATCCTTTTCCTTCCCTCTTATATTTAGACCATCCAGCGTCAGTGTTTGGGCTCCACCTGTGTTCAAGTAGCACAGGGCCTGGGGAAAGGGAAGTCCCTGGGACAGGGAAAAAAATCAGCCATGAATAGGGAGGATCTGGAGCGCCTTGGGTGCCTACATAATCAGCAGATGGTCAAAAAACCCCCTCTCACCAAGGCCTCAATCCCTTGATTTTCTGAGGGTGAGAGCATGGCCTAGGCAATAAGCGATGCACTGTGTGGAGAGTCTGCTTTGCCCTAGGCCACTCCCCTGGTCTGTGCTGCCGGTAAAGACTGGACCGCCCTTGGCTGGTCCCCTCGTCCTCCCCCACTCCCCGTATTGTTGGTGGGCAGTGGTGGAGCACAGGGACTTGGACCCAGGAAGACAGGAAGCAAATCTCAGTTCTGCCCCTTTCTGCCCAACCACATGCCCCGGCTAAGCACCAGTTTCTCCCATCTGTGAAACGGGGGCAGTATCTGCCTCTTAGGTTGTTTTAAGCATCAAATGCAGAAATGTGGGTACAAAGCTCAGCATGGAATCTAGCACCCAGGAAGAGTTCAATGCATGGTGTCCAAGTCAGGCTAAGGTGCCCTGAGGAGAGCAGGTCTCTCCACTCCTGCCAGATAGGCCTCTCTCCAGGTTACTGGACCCATTACTGGCTCATGTCTCAGCAGAATAGGTCCATCTGAATCTATAATGTTCCACTGCATCTGCTAATGGCCTATGTTAAACACACAGCTCTCCCCCCAAGTAAGTTAATCTACTTTGGTGACCAAGGACCTTAAAATGAAATGCTTACTCTGTTATTGTTATTACATAAATATTCCTGTGCCATAGAAACACAATGAAACATGTGTAACAGGTGGCATGGTTCCGGGAACATAGTACAGTACATGCTCAATAAAATCACTGAGTAGTTTTAGTATCAGTTCAGGCTGAAGCATATGTAGCCACAAGGACCCCCATGGAATCATAGCTCCTTAACAGTCTTTCTTGAGCTATGGGCCCATATTGGCAATGTCCCTGAGGGGTCTTCTACTCTAAGCTCAATCCCTTCTGTCCATGGCCATGTACCTTTGGTAGCACCAACCACATGACCCCAGACTCCTGTGAAGACCCAGTAAGAGCACAGGTGTGGAAACATCCATGGAGCTGCCCTCCTGGCTCAGGGGCTGAAGGTACAGTGGGTAATAATACTCTTTGCAGTCTGCTGACATGAGGCTGAGTTTAGGTTTAAGAGCCTGGTGATTGTTCATGGGCTCTATGGCCAGGTAAACTATTCCCTTCTCTATAAAAATGAGTATGATTACAGTGTCCTGCTCCCCCCCCCCCACCCCCCTCCTCCAGCTACAG
>NW_027530001.1:2887302-2962692 GCF_008692635.1 Crocuta crocuta | reverse complement strand
GTTGTTGTGAGAATCAAATGAAATAATTCAGGGAGAACTCGTTATGAAATGCCCAGCACTTACGCTAGTACTAATATTAATGTTACTAATCACAAAATGCCAAGGTTTATGAATGATTTACCTTGTTTCTCAATGTTGGAGAAGCCTGAGGAATATCCCCCAAACAGCACCCCTTACTTACACCCCCATTAGGCTTTCCTGGGCCAGGGAGAAAGCTGTGCACGTGAATCCATCCACCCTGTCCTAGTGAACCCAGGCCAAGAACTGCGGCTGACAACAGATGAAGACGGGGCAGTGGGGCCTATCAATGCCACCCATTAATGGGAATTTGGGCATTTTTACCGAGAGAAAGGAAACATAGGGAGAAATGCGCTCTTGTACTAAAAATATTTACTTGGAAGGGAAACATAAACAAAGCAGAAGGTTGGGTGGGTCACTGAAAGTTTACAGTCTAAATGGATTCTTTATGGCTCTGCCTCCAACTTGCTTTGGCGTGGACTGTAATGTCTTGAAACTAAACACTTCTTGGTAACAAGCACACACGGGTTTTAATGTTGCCAGTTTAACAGTGATTTACAAAAATGTTCTACATATCTGTGAATATAAAATGATTCTGCTTATCCTGCTGGCCTTTCAGGGTACTCCATGGTTGGTATAAAGACGTACAAAGACCTTGGCCACGATGCATAGTCTGTTGCCTTCACTATGAACTCGGACAAGTTGATAACTCTCCAGGCTGAGATTCCAGACACTTGGAATAATAATGTCTTGTTCACCTGGAAGGGATTTTTATGTGGTCCAAATAAGGGGAACAAGTATTTTCTATGATTTCTTATTAATTACACACTAGGAAGGCAAAACAGCAGATTCTGGACGTTTGCAAGAAGTTCTAGGGGAAGGCTGTCCTTTTAACCTCAGTATCCTAAGCTTCAACACATGGTGAAAGAGGACGTTTTTATGCTGAAGGGCTACTGAGGGAAAAAATTCAGACATGTTATATCTTTCAATGTTTCCTTATTTTAAATAATTTTAGAGTAAAATGATGATATAGAAAGTATTTAATTTTAAATTCAATTTCCCTAAAAGTTTTGTTTCAAAAAAAAGAGATCCAAGAATGCCCTGGATGGGCCATAACTTAAATTTCCAGTACAAAATGAGATTAACACTGAGGTTTTTGTGTTTACTGCCTTGTTGCTACCTTATAATTCTGAGGTCCATTACAGTGCAACAGTAGCTTGTTAATATTAACTCCTCAAAATCATCTACTCTGCTGACCTAAAATGGCCTCTAGTCTACTAAATGCTGCTCATTTCGAAACTTGACCTACAATATCACAAATCAACAGCTGTTAATAAACTCAGGACGGCTATATTCCTTACCAAGGACATGTCACTGCCTTCATTTTTTCTTACTTTCCCTGGGCTGCATGGACTGCGTGTGTGTGTGTGTGTGTGTGTGTGTGTGAGAGAGAGAGAGAGAGAGAGAGAGAAAGAGAATCTCCTACATTACTGAAGCCATGTTTGGGAATGGAGAATGTTCAAAACAGGAATGGATAGCGTGTCCTCATTCTACCAAGAACACCGAGTCCTGTTATGCCTACGCAGAAGCAGATGGAAGCACATAGCATCATGTGGGGGCATCTGAGGTAGGGAAGGTGCATTTCCTAAACTGGTTCTGATGTTGGGGAGAGTCTCTGTTTGCAGACGAAACCCAAGTGTCAAGGATTTCTGAAAGACTGAAGTGCAAGCAGTTTCTTTCCTTCCCGCACGTTCTCAGCGGCCTATGTGCCTGTTAGTTTGTGAGTGCTCCTGCTGCAGTACTTTTTAGTTATGTTTCATTTTATGCTCCTTTTCTAAGAAATAAAATATCAATATAGCTATTGATGAAACTCTACGTAGAATAAAATTCCTTTTTTCAATTTCTGTTGTTCACAGTGTACTTCGTTATTGACATATTAAAAAGGAGGTTTATTTATTTTCAAAGAAAGGGTCTCAGGATGAAGACCACCTGAGACCCTTGAAACATCCCATTCTACTTTCTTTGCAGGGAATCTCATCTTCCAGGATACTTTTTGCAGAGTCTTTTAGATGTTCGTTTGTCTATTTCTATTTTAACGGGTTTGCCTCAATGTGACCCGATTTAGGTAAAAATGCTGAGAAAAACACTACCCCATTCCATTCCATTTACTTATGTCTAGATAGATAAAAATTCTATTTTCAAATAGAAAAAAACCCTGTAATCTGAATTTTTTACTTATGGTGCAATTAAGATCTCCAATGGTTCATTTACCATCATTTACCTCTTCCCATAACTTACATTTCAGCCTGAAACGGACTAAGCCAGCAATACTCTTCATTTTTTAGGCTTAATTTTTATGCTTTTCTGAGACATGAGAATGTTTTTTCCCCATCAGTCAGGGACTGGAGACAGGCATCATTAGTTCCAATTTGTAAAGGGAGAAACTAAGGCAAAAAGAAGTTAAGGGACATGCTTCTAGCCATCTAGAAACTCAGTACCAGATCGGGGATTACAAACAGAGGTTTGACACCCCTGTGGAGAACCACACTTGCCTTCCGGTGACTGAAGATAAATAAAAGTGTCATTTATCCAATAAGGGTGATCATATGCATCAGGACTATTTCAGAGACACAAAGGGAACGAATACCATGGGTCTGTGTGGGCCCTGGGCTAGTTGCCTTACATCTATTTAATTCAGCAATATGCTTTGAGAAATAAAAGCAGAGATTTGTTCTCTAAGAGGCATACATTAAGAAAGTTTACTTATTCCGTAGTGCTCATATACCCCAGCGACTTTTATTATTTGCCTAATGTGTATCTTTTCAAGGTTTCATTATCTAAATTATTTTCTGTCCCTCTCTAACAGCAAAAGTCAGTCATATTGAACACATTAACAAAGCCCTCCAAAATTGCCTGCTCTAGGGAAAAGTGTCATGGGCACAAGGGCGGAGTTAAATGGAGAGCTACTGGTAATGACCCACTCTATTAGAGCCCTCTCCCCCAACCCCCTTTTGCTGGAAATACATTGGCTTTAAAATACACTGGGTATCTGACTAAACTTGAACAACAGATTAGCCATAGATGCATTCCTGGAACTTAAGTTCCTCTCGCCTCGGTGCTGTGTACAATTATCAGGAACACGGACCCATGTGGGTCAGGATGAGAATCAGCATCAACTCAAATTCTGTTAGGGCAACATAACGTTTCATTTCAATAACACAGACAGATGCATCTTCAAAATCATCAGCACAGCGTTATGATCTTAAAATGCATGAGCTGATCTTGTTATTCTAATCCCTGTATTAGGTTAATGCAGCATTATGAAAATGTTTACTTTGGGTGTATATTTTTCTTGCATACACAGGAACCAAAGACATTCAGATCTTCTGTGCCTGAATTTGCTAAGAATAATAGTCTTAATCACTCTATGGCCAAACTAATATAATTTGTGATTTTCTGTTGAAAGCAAATAAAATCTCCTGTGCTGTCAGCTTGTTGTTTCCCATTAACTTATTTTCTCAGCAGATAAGTTCTTTATAGGTTGCCACATACCTCAAAAGACTTAGCACATTATAGTAATTCAAGGAAAAAGAAAACCTGTGATTTAGTGATTATAATCTATCAGGGATAAACTTAGTCTTTAGCGTCGAAGCTGCTGCATAAATATGTAGCCAGTGCCCCTGGAAAGGGAGACTTGTGAGTCAAAAGCTTGAATACATGGAAAACAAATGACCCTTTCAAGGAGGAAAAAATATTCACTGTAGCAGGTCCAGGTGACCCAGATGAATTCTAGGTTGACTTACCTTGAGACAAGGACTTGGGCAAGATGCCATTTTGGGATCCCTTCTATTTACATGAAATAGCCTCAAACTTAAGAAGAGCCACTTGTAAAAGAAAAGAATAGAAAAGACACTTGGAAAAAAACGCATGGCCCATTTCTGTGCTTTGGAGGCTGTATCCTTGGTTTCCACCCAATCCTGAGTCAGCATCACTCATCTCTAACTGAAGGCCCTTTTGCATGAGATTATAAGATCAGGACCCCTTTAAGACTCACTCAACCTGTTATCTTCTCTAGGAAGCGTTCTCTGCTCATTTAATTTTAACTTTACAATCATAAGTTGAAATCATAATAATCACATTAAAATCAAGTCAACTTATGAAAAGCAATCTTTTTTTTTCATCTTGATGGTGGAAAGCTTTGGTAGAAATCCAATCAGCACAGAAAATACTTCATTTTTTGTTAAAAAACTGAATAACGTAGAGGGGTGGCACCTGGGTGGCTCAGTTAAGCCTCTGGCTCAATTTTGGCTTAGGTCATGATTTCATGGTCATGAGACCAAGCCCAGCATCGAGCTCTGCACAAAGCATGAAGCCTGCTCGGGATTTTCTCTCTCCCTCTCCCCACCCCCTGCTTGCTCACACTCTCAAAATAAACAAACATTTAAAAACAAAACAAAAAACTACCGTAGATAAGAGCTCTCAATGCTTGGTGCTTTGTAGGTGCTCAATAAATAGAAGTGTACTTCAGAAGTTTGGAAATAGATTTTTGGCTCAGATATACTTAGATATCTCTGGCTCGTTTCAGATTTTTTGATTGAGGGGTATATAAACAAATATAACAAACAAGCACATTATAGATGTAAAACCTTAGGGGTTTGAGACATTAAGTGGTTACTCTTAAAGAAAGTTAGCTTCTTATTATTTTCTTATTTGTCAAAAGCAGAGACTAGAATGTGAAGAAAAAAGAGATAGCATGCAGAGACACCCCTTAGTAATGGCTCTAGCTCACAAATGATCTACAAATATTCATTGCTTTAAGGTGAAAAAGGTGGGAAGGAACCCTACATTCAATCTTCTAGTTTAGCGTCTATTTTATGGAGGAGGAGAAAAGGAAAGACCAATAGTTTAGCAGTCAAATCAAGGCAACTCTTTAATTTTACAATTACCAAGCAAGGAGTTACTAATTTTCATTGTGCTTCTGTTGCAAAAAAATTTTTTTAATGTGTATTTATTAATTTTGAGAGAGTGTGCACATGTGTGCAGGAGTGGGGTACAGAGAGAGAGAGAGGAGAGAGAGAGAGAGAGAGAGAGAGAGAGAGAATCCCAAGCAGGCCCAGCACTGCCAGAACTATAAGATCATGTCCTGAGATGAAATCAAGAGTCAGACACTTAACCGGCTGAGCCACCCAGGTGCCCCCCGTTGCAAAATGTTTTAAGAATAACGTTACTTTCATAGCTGACTAGGAGAACTGTCCGACTCACGTCGCCAGCTCTCCTTTCTAATGCCCACAGTGGCTGGTGAGTAAACTAAATTAAAACCACAATTAAGTCTATCTCTGGCTCTCAGCTTGGCCACAAGCAGGACACACAATATTTTTACCACATCCATAATAAGAACTCAGTGGCTAATGAAATCCATGCATCCATTAAGGAATACGTATACTTTTCCCAAAAGTCCCAACTAGAAATCACTCTGGCAACAAGTTTAACGGAAAAGTTGGTCCTTGTAAGAAGATATTTTCAGTGGACAGGCCAGGTTCAAGTCCTCAAGAGCCACAAGGAGACCAGAATTGAGAAAAACTATGCTAATCACAAGAATCATAATGTATCTTAGTCAGATGATTTCTCCCCAGCCCCCATTAGTCAAGATCCAAAGTTAAATAAAGGCTTGGAGTTGAGGGGCCAAATGATACAAGAGCTCAGTTTCAGGACACTGAAGAAGGTCATCTTCAAATTCAAATTAGGCCAAGTTTCATCCCATTTAATCACAGGAAAATTATTCCACAAACAGAATGAGAATTTATTATGCTCCATACTCCCATCACTTTAATAAGTTTCTGAGAGCACCGACAAATCCAATTTAAAAAAGATAAATTTGGACTCCGGATCATAAAATTAAGAAAAATACTGTTCCTAATGGTAAGTTTTCTTAAATTGCCATTTAAATTTAGGCAAGTCATTTATTGATTAACAATGCTAACTTTGGGCCTCCTTCTTTTTTTTTTTCTTTTTCAAAATAGCATAAATTGATTACTAGATTCTGCACTGTTTTCTGTCTGGCATACTAAAATGTCTCATCCTCATTCAGATCAGTGCTCATGGAAGTTGTGTTCGGAGCATCTGTACAGTTCTCCATACGAGGCACCCCAGGCGGATGCCCCCAGCTGGTCTGGTGCAGAGCCTTTGCTCTCCCCACCTCCTGGAGGTAACAGTAGAGGCAAACTGCACGAGGAGTTAGGAAGCCCCCACTCTTTTCCCAATTCTGCTACCGATGTCAATGTTTCTGGACTTCACTTTTTCTAAAGCAGTACAACTAGAAGATCCTCTCTCCTGAAGATTCTATCATCAAAGGAAGCCAAAAGCCCAGGGTAAAAGTAAAGGCTTGTTTACAAATTTCCCCAATGCTAGCTTTAAATATTTATCAGGCTTTCTGTTACTCCATAATTCTTGTTCTTGCCAACCCTCTCCAGTCAAGGAGTCCCCCAGCAGTAAAATAATGAACCCGTGAAATGCATCCAAAGGTACAAAGCACAGTAAGATGAATGATCTTGTCTACGAGTGAGGATGCATTTAATCTCTAATGAACCCACCAAAGGCAGCCTCACTTTCTCTGTGCTTTCTACACCAGGACTAGTTTCCGACAGGACGATCATTTTTGTTCTTCTGTAGTCAAATTACAGGGTTTGACAGGTCCTTCAGTCAAGTCTAAATGTCACCTGTTTCAAAGAGCCGTTTCTGGTCTTTGCAACCTGATGGCCTCTGCCTCCTCCAACCTCCCAAAGCATTTTTCTCCAATGGTGCTAATGTTCTGAGACCATCTGTGGTGGGTTGGTCCTACGCTTCTGGACGCAGGGGCTTCGTTTTCCTTGATCTTGGTCTCCACTGAAGCCCCACCTCAGACAGTGCCTTCCACACAGGACTCCACTGCACTGAAATGAATCAAAGTTCTAGAGTAGAGTCAGGGGTGAAGACCAGACAGGGGTTTCTGTGATAACTAAACCAGTTCCCTGCATAAAGGAGCAGGAGACTATAATGCATGAGGTGGAAAGGACAAAAACAGTTTTGTGTTTAGCAGATAGGGTACAGGGAGGTAGCAGCATGGGTCGGTTCCACCAGAGTGTCTTGCATTTATGGTCACCCCCCACCTCCTTTACCGGATTCTCTGATTTGGACTTCTAGTAACAGAACATTCTGTCATCATTACCTTTTACTCTGCATCTGAATTATTCCTAAATACAGTTTAGAGGCCCACCTCCTGATCGGCCATTTTCAGAGGAAATGAAGTTAGGTTAAATACATACTAGGTGAAAGGCTGGATTTGATTTCTGTGGCCAAGAGTATTTCCTGGGCGTGGAGTCTTATAAAGAATCTCCTGTTTGCTCTGGTTAATTTGATACCGCACTGCCCACAGTTACAGAGTACGATCCCCATCTGTACATCACCACAGCTATTTCAGATTGGTAAACATGTTTGTCCTGATGGTTACTGAATATTTAAAGAGGTAGCATCTCTTCCTGAGTCTTATTTCCCTCTGCACTTGTGACTAATCTGACGCTATAACATAGCATGGACTTGCACGGGGCAATTTTCTTTTTAGATAATTCCTCTCCATTATCTGGCTTTGTGAAAGAAAAAACAAACCCATAGATTACGACAGGCAGGCAAATCAGGATCTTCAGAATGTTCATTTAAGAAAATTCCAAGTGGAGGCTGGAAGTACATAATGCAGGACCCCAATCATAGGAAACCTTTCAATGAGGAGGAAGAGTGTTTTTGTTAGAGGACAAATGAACAAGGATTCATCCTGTGAGCCAAAACCACAGAAGTGGCCCCTGTACCCGCGCCGCCAGCTCACCTCTTGTTTCTGTCTTCCAGCTGCAGGGTGTACACCATGTCGTCGGCTGCATGGGTCTTGGTGTTACTATCTCCCCATTTCAGCTTCAGGCTCTGGGGCCCGGCTGCAGCACATTCGAGCCTCGGAGGCAAGGGTGGTAATGGCCGAGTTTTTGCCCTAATGAACTGACTAAACGGTCCAGCTCCAATTTCATTGACGGCCTGAATTCTGATCCTGGAAAAAGGGGAAAAAGTACGAACATCGTAGGCTGAAGATGCAGCAATTTCTCATTTGAAGCAGACACTGTGTGCATTATTCTCTAAAACTGTATCATGGAATAAAGAAAAAAAAATTCAACATAATTCAAGACAAATAGAGAATAGGGCAGCCTGGGCAAACAGATTTCGCCCCCCCCTTCCAAAAACCAGCAAAAATAGAGCAATTAGCAAAATATCTCTTAGTTCTTTAATTAAAAAAAGAAGTCTATTGTCTGGGGGAAGACATCCTAAAGACATGCTATTGTTATTCTGTTCTGGCCACATGTTAGCTGCCTCAGAGTCAGTTTTGGAAGTGAGTGGGCTGTAAAGAAGACATGAAATAGGAAAGCAAAGCAAATTCCTTCAGGGTGTACGAAGGACAGAAGCTCTTGGACAGGGCACATCTCCAGCTTTGCCCATCTCTGCTAGTTCAGAACCACATCTAAGTGTGTAGACACTGCCGATAATGGGCTGCCATTCAGATGTCTGTCTCTGAATCGTAACTGGATGTTTGCAGTGTGCGGTGTTATGGATAATAAAGATACCTTCACATTGTCCTCATGGTCTATGAATTTAAAATCAAATAGAGTTAACATTAATAAATAAAATAATATCTTATTATTGTTATTATTTTTCTCGTTCCCCTGTTTCCTTCCTAGTTGACTGAAACAGCACTCTAAGGCCTTCATACAACACATGGATGGCACTGCCCCAACCTCATTCTCAACACCGCTTCCCGCGGTGACTGCATGTTCTGGAAGCTTCTTTCCTCCTGGCATTTGGCAGCCTGCACACTCCTTGTTCAGGCTTTCCTCCTCTGCTTCTCAGACCTAAGTTCTCACACCACCTCCCCATCGCCCTCTGTTCCTCTTCTCTTTTTCTGTATGGCGTAGACAGTTCCCTCAGTAACCTATTTCCAGGGCTCCACACACTTGAAAGACCCCTCCACTCAGGTCTGCCTCTCTACCTCTTCATGCTCACTCCTGGCCTCCAGCAGAAACCTCCACCCAGGCCCCCTTGCTAGGTGCACAAGCATCCTACCAAGTTGACCGAGCAGTGTGGGATCTCTAGTTCTAAAAGTGTCAACACATTCAAAACAGTGTTCCAAAGCACATGACAATAAAATATAGAGTTAGAGATAAATTCTTAGGAAACCGATCAATTTAAAACATTCTTATAATTTAGTTTTATGTGTTTCTCCTTTACAGCAATTATTGCTTACACTTTCATAGAAAATAATATTTAGGTACTATAATACCTAAATTCATCTTGGGACCTCCAATTAGCATTAACTCTTCAAATTTAAAGATTATATAATTCAGCAAGTCAGTCTAATAAGATGCCTGTAGGCTTTTAACAAGACAAAAGTAAGCAAACAAACAAAGGAACAAAACCCCTCAGATTAATTACAGGTGAGAAGAAGCAGGCACACCCTACTCGGTACTCTGTCTCCTCCACTGAACGCAGCCATAAACCTGGAGAAAATAAACGGAGCAGCTATGTAACAATTCCAAAAAGGCAAATAGTAGCTGGAGGATTTGGTAAAAGATTTAGCATTTTTAAATTCATTTACCATTGCATTTACCATTTCTCCCCCTCTGTGATCCCCCAAACTGGACTCAATGCAGCCTGAAATCCAAGGGCAGACATCTGCATGGACTGAGGGCTCTAGGGGAAAATGTGGTTCAAAGAAAGGGGTCTCTGGAAGCTCAGTGAATGGGCAAAATCCACCATTCTTTTTCCCTACATTCTCTCACTCCCCAGTCCTTAGACAATTCCTTCATATTAATAGCCTAGAGAAGAAAAAACACATGCTCATGTGAATTGGCAGAGAAAAAGCACCTGATGAAATCCAACTTCTACTCACGATAAAAATTTTCAAAATCCTAGGGATAGAAGGAAACTTTCTCAGTCTGAAAAGGGCATCTATAGACATACCTACAGGTAACATTATACTTAATGGTGAAAGACTAAATAATTTCTAAGATTAGGGACAGCGCCAGGATGTCTACTTTCAACACTGCAACTCAACATCAAGGACTAGAAGTCCCATCTGGTGGCAGAAAAAATGGCACAAAGAAAGAAAGAAACTGAAAGACAAGATTCTGCTGAAAATTTTAAAGAAAATCTATAGAGAGAGAGACATTCTGTGTTCATGAATTGGAAGTCTACACAGAAAAAAATGTCAATTCTCCCCAACTTGATCTATAGATACAATGTAATCCTACTAAAATTCCAGCAGGATTCTTAGTAGATCTAGAGAAATTGAGTCTACAAAAGTTATATGGAAAGGCAAAAGAACTAAAATTGCCAAACACAAAATTTAAAAGTAAGAATGAAGTTGAAAGAATCACACTTTTTGACTTAGGACTTACTATAAAGCTACAGTAATCAAGACAGTGTGGTACTGGTAAGAGACAGACACATAGATCAATATGAGAGATTAGAGACTCCAGAAATAGATCTACACAAATATGAATGATTGATCTCTGACAAATGTGCAAAAGTAACTCAATGGAGAAAGAATAATCTTTTTAACAAATGGTGTTGGAACAACTGGTTATCAGCAGGAAAACAAAACTCAATCTAAACCTTCTATCTTATTCTAAACTTAGAATGGATCATAGATCTAAACATAAAATGTAAAATATAAAACTTTTAAGGAGAAAACAGAAGAAAACAAACAGTATTTGTTACCCAGAAATAAGGAAAGAATTTTGAGATAGGAATGTGAAAAGCATGGCTATCTGGACAATGAGAATTGTAACTACGATGAGATACCACTATATATTTATATTGCTATTAATATTTAATATTTATATTGCTATTAAAATGATGAAAATAAAGAAAATAGTCAATACCATCTTGCCAAGGATCTAGAGGCACTGCAACCCTCATATATTGCTAGTGAGAGCGCATAATGGTACAGTCACACTGGAAAAATGGTCTTCCTATCAAATTTTTTTATAAAGCTTTACATACTTACATGACCCAACAATCCCACTTCCTTCTCTTTGTAGAAATTAAAATTTATGTTCTTACAAAACTGGCACACAAGTGTACACAGCAGCTCTTAATCACCCCAAACTGGATAAGTATCTATCTGCCTCATAGTTTGGAATGTAGCAAACACTTATCTCTGATAAAGTACAGCAGAAATTCCATTAGAAAGAACCTGACTTTTTCCAGATTCTATTAAACAAAGGGCTATATCAGGTCTCTTTAGATAGCGCAGTATAAGTCTCTCAATATAACTTCAAACTCACCTCTCAACATGAGTCTTATGGTTTTATGGTTTTAATACAAGAGGGTTTTTTCCTATGACTAGAAGGTAAGAAATTTTTCTGCAACTGGGGAGGAAGTCTTTTTTTAAAAGGTAGTCATCATGGTGGTTGGAATTACTACCAATCTTCCCTTCTTAGGAAAAGGGAATTATGCCAGACATTAAGTTGCAGTCTTTCTTCAGTGGTGTTAACAAATTTCCTGACCAACAGAGTTTGTATTAATGTCTTTCTAGTGTCCAAACTGCCATTCGTTTCCTTTATTATAGGTACAGGTATTCCTAGAGTCCAGAGTTCAAGATCCTTTCTTCTATCTGCTGGCTCAATGTCCTCCAGAGCCAAGCTCACCTTCTATTCCAGGTGAACCTACTGCTTTGCTCTGTGCAGCCCAAATAGTCCTTAGGTACTCTAATAAACAACAGGAAGTAAGGTAATCGGTTGCTTAAGATTATTATTCTGCTAAAGAAAAAATATGCTAGGAGGTCTGAATGATTTAGAAGAACTAAAAATGAGTTTTATAAAATAGAAGTATCAAGATACAAAAATAATGTAAATTTACTCTTTGATTCCTTTTGTAAATTTACTTATTTTCCCAAAGCCTCTATGATATTTTCATAGGTATTGTGTTCCTTACATTTGAAGCTCTGACCTTTTACTGATATGTATTTGGTAGACACATAATCTCAGCCTTAAATACACACACCACCACCACCACCACCACCACAAAAGCACTTTTTAGCAGTGAAGTCTGTTTGGAATCAAGCTCATCACTTTGGTGTAACCTTGGGGAAATTATCTAACACCTTTAAGTAATGGTTTCCTTATTTATAAAATGGGCATAGTCTTTGCTGTACTTACGAAACTGATTATGTAGCTAAGATAATGTATATAGGAAGCATTTTCTATTTTTAAATATTTTATATTTCATCATTCGGCCAGAAAAGGATTCAAGGTGGCCAAAGCACTTTGGTGAACTGCGAAGTACTAATTTATGCAGTCACCATTCTTCTGACTTCTTTTGAGACTGTCCTTCTTTTCTCACAGTGAAGAAAATATGAGTGTGTGTGAGTGCCCTGCGCTAGGCACTCAAACGCATGGTCACATTAGAACGTGAGTAATTTGCTGACACCACCTATGTTTTTCCTTCCTCCAAATTATGGCCAAGGAACCAGCAATGCCTAGAAGGATCGGCTTCTTTGTAAAGCATCGGCAGAAGGCGAGGGGGAGACACTAAGCTGAGAGACAGATGGAAGTGTTAATATCCAGCACAATGATCAACACTGAGAACAGGCTCTGTTCAGATGCCTGTGCCCTGGAGCAGGAGCTTTTAGAGATGCGAATACTGCAGCTGAACTCAGAGAGTTTAAATGACTCAACTTGAATGACACAGCCATTCTAGGTGTTGATTTGATATGTACAATAGTACCCCTAATTTCTAGCCTGACTCCATGAGGTAGTAATTACTCTATTTTATAAGTGAAGGAAATGAGACCTGGCTAGGTTCAGCCATGGGCACTGGTCCACCCAGTACATACAGGTTAGATCTAAGTGCAACACTCATCTTTCTGGCTCAAAGACTTCTGTGCATTCTGGCATACTATACTGTCCTAGCATAACTTGAAGCAAACACGGTTTCTAATCCAACCCAAAGGGAATTTTAATTCAAATTACACTTTCAGTTCAACAACAATGGCCTGTTGCCAATAAAGTGGGCATCTACGATAGTCAATAAATTTGTTTTCACATTATTTAAACAACTTTTGCCCTCAGAGTCAACTACTTAAATTTTAAAATACATCAACTTATCCATGTTTTTACTGAAACATATTTTGTTTCAGTAAAAATGCACAGAAAGCATTCTTCCGTGTAGCTGATGCACTGAACTAACATTATTTAGTTCTAACGATAAGATAACAGTAAAAATCGAAATACAGCTGAGGAACCGATTAAATGAAATGAGGCCATGGGCACCTGGCTGGCTTAGTCGGCAGAGCATGCAACTCTTGACCTCATGGTTATAGGTTCAAACCACACATTGGGTGTAGAGATTACTTAAAAAAATAAAATCTTAAGAAAATAATGAGGCCATATTTTCTTGCACTCTGGTAAAAATATTATGTACTTAGAGCCTAGGAGACTGAGAAAACTAAATAAGGACTAAGGTAGTTGCTGTTCGTTTTGCTTTGGGGTGAAAAATACAGCGTGTGAAAATAATTTTCTAATTCTAGTGAGAGCTCACTAAGGACTAATGAGCAAAACCACCACTGTCTTGAGGAACAATTCCAAAGAATTCACCTCAAAAAAACCCAGATTTTCAAGTTTTATTAGATTAATTAAAGTCTACTCCAAACCCAAACTTGAGAAGTTTTCTCTTTAGCTGAAGTAACCTGTTAGCCTTGAAATTTATCAGTTTCTGAAATCTTAAGCTCTGCAAATTAAGTATAAGGGAAATGGAACTTTGCCTTCCAATTTAGGGAAGTGATAATATAAATTATATTATATTATCTTAAGACATATAATGTAGTATCTCTCTTGAGAAACTCTGCCTTGACCAGGCCAGGCTGATGTGAAAAATCTCAAGTGCCTAGGAGTCTGCAATACCCAACAGTACACTGATAACACTGATCAAATAACTTCAATTCAGAAGCAAATTTTTTACAGCTTTTGATTGAAAATCCATTAAAAATACCTATTAGTTCTAGATGCTAAATATATCCCTGCTTCAGAAACTCATAGCCTTCCATAATGCCCTTTACACACACACACACACTCAAGTTTCTGGCACTTCATATTTTAAGAGAAAAATGACTTTCAAAACAAACCTTCCTCAGCTGGGGAAGGTGACTTCTCAGTCATAATTAGCCATCCCAGTACTCTGGATGCTTCGTTGGGGGGGCGGGAGTGGGGCAGTGAGGGTAGCCATGAAGAGTCAGGGTAGGAGAGGCCTGAGAGCAAAAGATGGATTTTTTTATACCCCACCTCTCCCCCACAATCTACATCTAATTATCTAAGAAGACAAAAATATGAAAGAAGGGAACAGTCATCAGAGAAGTTGTGAAGGAATGTAAAATAGTAGCTGAAATACAGGAAATCTCTTTGGGGGGATGATACGTTGAGAGTAAAGTGATTCAGAAGAGGGCTTCCTGGAGGGGTAGCCTGAGCTGGCTCAGATCCATCCCTTCCACTAAGCTACCTCTCCTGACAGCTCCTGGGGTATCTCTGCTGCCGTTCTGTCTCCATGCACTTAGACCTGCCTTTGACAGGCAATGAAACCTTACACGTCTCCCCCTGCTTAAGAAATGATGCCAGATCCCCACAGACATTTTTACCTATATATTCTGGTCACAACCCACTTTCCAGCTCTTTTTTATTTCCCTACCAAATATTAGCCACATATAGCTTATTGAGCGTTGTCTCATCGTGTGTCAGGTCCCATATGAGATGCCTGGAATCTTCTCTAAGACACACCCTACTAGGTAACTCAAGTTACTATCCTCATTTTACAGAAATGAGATCAGAAAACTGAGCACAGAGAGCTTAAATAACTTGCCAGAGGTCATGAAGACATAAGCAAGGGACCCAGGAATGAAGTCAAGCTGTTTGATTCCAGTCTGCTACTTCTGAACTACTTAGAATTTCCTCCTAATAAAAGCCCACCCCGTCTTGTTACAATGATTTATGATTCACTTTTTGCCAGGCTAATGTAGTGCTTGACCTATAGTAAGAACTCAATAGATGTTATTTTTCATCACTGTTCTACCTAGCGAAAGGAGCATAAATGAGTGTAACAAACAAATCTACCTTAAGTTTTAGTTGTTTGGTAGCTCGGTATGAGTCAGACGATAATGAGGTTGCCAAAAAAAGTAATCTTAGGCAACATTACTAACTGCTCAATATGGAGAACACGTAAGGTGACAGTCTTGCTCTGCTCTGAGCCAGCCAGCCAGCCCATTCCCGGAGGTGCAGGCACTGCTCATTACAGAGTCCATCAAGAAGCAGAACTCACCTGATGCAGAGGATGGAGGAGGTTATAGGAAACCCAATAATGAAGTCAGATTTGAATGAAGTGAGGATGGTTAAGTAGAAGGCGGCAGGGACACTATACAAAAATGATGTCTAGACCTCCTCAGCCCTACTAAACTGAAGTCTACAGGAATGGGGCTCAGACGTCTGTATTTTGCAAAAGCTGTCCAAGCGATTCTTCTATACATCAACATTCCATTCTGCTCTAGGGAAGAAGTTCTTAGACTTTAACAAGGCTCGAAATCTCCTGCAGGGCTAATTAAAGCAGAGTGCCAGGCCTTACCCATAGAGTTTCTGATTCAGTGGGTCTAGAGTAGGTTTGCATTTTAGCAAGTTTCTAGATGATGCTAAGGCTGCGGGTCCAGGAACCACACTTTCATAGCCACTGCTCTGGAGGAAGGCCCAGGGTCAACTGGGCGGATGTTAGATATACATAAGTTTTGACAAAATATAATGGAAACACTATAAAAAACAGTTACTCACAAATGGAATGGACTGCCCCGTGAGTCAAAGCTGCAATCCCTGGCCTGTCACTGGAGATACTCAAGCCAGGGGACACAAGGCCATCTTTTCTCTGTCTGCTTGGAAGGCCGTGACACCATGTGTCAAAAGAAAGCTATGTCTCTATTTTCAATAACACTTTCTTTTCCTCAAACCAAAACACAAACTCCATCCCAAACTCAGTTCTTAGCTTAAAAGTGATGCCTTTAAAAGCAGCATTACAATTCCAGCCAAACCCCATAGAGGGGGTCAGTCAGCCAATGGGTGCTTCTGTAAACACCCAAACCCCTCTGTGTGTCCGTAGGTCTGCTTACAGAGGTGCACTTCTGTTCTGGCAAAACAGAGAAAGACAAACTGTGTGTGGGAACAGAGTGTAACTGCTGAGGGTTTAAAAAAAAAAAACAAACCCAAACAAACAAAAGAAACAAGTCCTATCTCCCAGCCCCATGGCCTGCTTAAAAGGTTTCATTCCACACTTTTGTCTAGAACATCACGATCTGTTCGTTTATATTTTAACCAATTTATGGGACAGAAAAAGGTGAGGTAAAAGTGGACTGGACTGAAATTACACCCTTAGTTCCTTGAAATACTCATTTTGTATCTCATCATAATTACTGTGATTGTGTTTTTGAAACATAAAGAACAACGCTGTGGGTTGGTCCCACTTCTACAAGAATGCCCCATTATGTACTAGAGAAACTAGCATAAAATGCATAAAAAAGATATTAAATATGAATAATGACCTTAATATCTTAAATTTGAAATATCCAGTTTATTTACTGCTCAGCCAGTAAGGACAGGCTAACTCTTTGGTGGAGGAGGTGGTGTGAGGGGGCAGCAAGCACACAGAGTACAACTAGAGCCAGAGAGTCACCTTTCCTAAGCCATGCCATTCCCATGCAATCATCTAAAATGATATCTTTGAAACTTGCCTATAAGGTTAAAAAGTGACTTTCCTCATTCAGCTCAATATACTAGCCTTGCATGTTAATACTGAATTGTTTATGCTATATCCATTAAATACTTTTAAAAGAGTCCTGAAGTTTTACTACCCAAATCACTGTTTTTTTTTTTTTTTTAAGATTTCATTTTTAAGTAATCTCTACTCCCAAAGTTGGGCTCGAACTCACAACCCTAAGATCAAGCAAGAGTCACAGGCTCCACCGATAGAGGCAGCTGGGCACCCCCAATCCAAACTCATTCTTCCACAGTCCTTCCATTACTAAACCGTTTTGTGTTTTCTAAAATAGAGTTCTGAGGGTGCCTGGGTGGCTCAGTCAAGTGTCTGACTCTTTATCTTGGCTCAGGTCATGGTCTCACGGCTGGGGAGATATAGTCCCATGTTGGGCTCTCTCTCGCTCTCTCCTGATCTCAAAACAAATAAATAAACAAACTTAAAAAGAAGTAAAATAAAATAGAGTTATCCTATGAGATACTTTTAAAGATTTGGAAGTCTGTTTGATAATTTTCACTATAAATGACATTTGACCATCAACAAAGATTCCCCTTATCTGTTCCTTCATTCAAGTCTGTGAGCTCTACGTTTCTTTCTAGAAGTCATCTGACTATATGTTGAGTAATAAGAGTCAGCATTCCTTCATGACCATCCTTCCACAAACCTTAAAGTTTAAAGCTGGCACAATGTCTGGAACAAAATTCATCTTGCCCTAAAAGGCCTTTCATGATTTCTGATCCAAAACATTCAGAGGACTGACCTGAGGAATTGATTCCACTCTAGGGTATATATGGGTGTGGATCAGAATGGATGTAAAACCTTTCAGTGACTCCCTGAATCAGTGTGGCTTCTTCCTTGTTTTTTTGGCCCTGAGGGATTAAGGTCAGGTAATATTTGCACAAGGGAGAATGACATTCACTTAGTCATTTTTCCTCAGAGATACAGCTCACAGTGAGGTTTCCTTAAAACATCATCATTGGAGCAATTCCCTGAAGTCAAGGTCTGGGTTTAGTCATCTCTGGATTTCCTCAGCACCTGGTTAGAGTGCTCTAGACACAACAGGCACTTAGCATTTGGCTGGCAAACAAGAGTGAAGACTGGTTTTTTGAGAACGGCTAAAAGGCTAAAAATCAAAGAATGCCCTTGGCCTCTTCATCTTTGTAAGTCATATCCGCCTTTATCTAGTTTCTGTCTCAAGTCCCACTTCAAACCATCCTCTTCATCCTGAACCCAGGGTCTTCCTCTTTGATACACCAAGCGGATTCTGTACACCATGTTGTTTTCAGCCCTACGACGTACTCTGCTATTGCCATCTAAGTGTCCCTCAATGCTGTGAGTGCTCTGAGGTCAAGGCCGGTCTATCGCTGTTTTACAGATCCACAGGCATATAATACTGTGCCCCAAAGAGATTTTTTAAAAATAATTAAAGAGTAAAAAATAAAATAAAATAAACAATGCTTCCTCGTCACTGTTCTGAAAAGTAAATCTAGTTATATGAATTATTCAAAACAGATTTGGCATGAAAGAAAAAAAGTAAAGGTGATACGATCTGGCAGGATGAGACTTTTGTATTTTTAAGTGCATTAGCTGATTTCTTTCTTCAGCTTATGGGAATATACAAAAGGTAGTCTATCAGACTACAGAACTAGAAAACACAGTAGAAAAAAAATAAGCGAAATGGTAAGTCCTTTTTTAGCAGCAAGTTTGTCAGCTTGTCCTTTACTCCTTCGGTCGTACCCCAAGAAGAACCACTTTTGCTGGATGGCAGTATTGACGATGAGTGAAATTACAATGCATACTTATTGCGCACCTAATATATACTGCTGGCTTCTAAGCATTTAATATTTATTAAATCCTCACAACATGCTTTTGAGGGAAAGAATCTTGTTGTCCTCATTTCATGGAAAAAGAGACTGAAACACCAAGATGGTAAGTAACTTTCCTAAAAATATACCCTCCTAATCTTTATATAGATATAAAGATGACCTGAATCTGAATCTATATTTTACACTTCCCTCCTCAAGAAACATTTACAAATATTTCTCGGCTTACGATGGGGTTATATCTCAACAAACCCATTATAAGATGGAAATATTACAATTCAAAAATGCATTTAATACACCTAACCTATTGAACATTTTAGCTTAGCCAATTTAAATGTGTGCAGAACACTTAACATTAGCCTACAGTTCGGCAAAATCCTCTAACACAAAACCTATTTTATAATAAAGTACTGACTGTCTCCGATAATATACTGAATACTGTACTGAAGGAGAAAAGCAGAATGGCTGTATGGGTACAGAGTGGCTGTGAGTACATGGGTTGTTGACCCTCCTGATAGCGTGGCTGACCGGGTGCTGTGGCTCGCTGCATCGCCCAGCATCATGAGCGAGAGGCTCACATCATAGAACCACTAGTCCAGGAGAAGATCACCACTTAAGATCCGAAGTATAGTTCCTACTGAGTGCGTATCGCTTTCACACCATTGTAAATCAGGACTGTCTATAACAAAGACTGGGGTAACCACAGACCGCTCCTGTGCTCCTCTTACACTAGTCACACTCTTCATTTTGAGGGAGTTAAGGCAACTCCCTATTTAGATGGAGCTAAATAATTTGAAAGTTTAAGAGGCCATGTTGCAGAAAAAGATGGAAGGTGAGGTGCCTGGCTCTGAGAGAACTCCAGGGGAAAGAAAGAATGCAGATGCTAATTGAGCTCTGCTCAGTAATGTGTAATGTAACATGTTTCTCTGGCCCCTTGTGAAAGCGGAGTAAAAAGCTGTATCACAAATGCTTTGTAACACTGTGTCTGCTTTGAGGCATCAAGAGAATGGTGGAGCCCACCATCAGAGGTGGGCAAGTCCATGGTAAGGAGATGTCCACAGAGTGACATGAGTCACAGTAAAAGCACAAGGAAAAGTGGTTGCTAAGAGACCAAGAGGGAGGAACTAATTTAAAGCAGTAGGTGAAACTCACCCTCAAGGGTTAGGAATTGTTTACATTTGTAACAGACTGCCAAAGTACAAAGCAATACATGCTTTAAAGCCAAATTTTGCATTTATGGGGCGCCTGCATTTACGGGGCGCCTGGGTAGCTGGGTCTGTTAAGTGTCAGCTCAGGTCATGATCTCACAGTTTGTGGGTTCAAGCCCCGCGTCTGGGCTCTGTGCTGACAGCGCAGAGCCTGGAGCCTGCTTCCGATTCTGTGTCTTTCTCTCCCTCTGCCCCTCCTCTGCTTGCACTGTCTCTCAAAATTGAATAAATGTTAAAAAAAAAAAAAAAGATATTCTCATGTAGTACTCTTAAATATTAAAAATGATTAGAATTCATGGGGCGCCTGGGTGGCTTAGTCGGTTAAGCGTCCGACTTTCGCTTAGGTCATGGTCTCGCGGTTCGTGGGTTCGAGCCCCGCGTCGGGCTCTGTGCTGGCTGCCAGCTCGGAGCCTGGAGCCTGTTTCAGTCTGTGACTCCCTCTCTCTCTGACCCTCCCCTGTTCACGCTGTCTCTCTCTCTCCTAGAAATAAATAAAACATTTAAAAAAAAAATGATTAGAATTCACTCGTTTGGCCTTTAGAACTTGATAGGTCTATAGCTCCCAGTGCTGATGTGTGGATGCAGCTTTGTTTCTGCTTCCCTGCACTCACCGGTAAGTGGTTTCTGGAAGGAGGTCTTTGATAACATGGGTGGTGGTATTGCCCACGGTGATGCTAGTGTCTCCGAGATCAATATTGTAAGCGAGGATTTCAGATCCATTATTGCACGGCTCTTCCCAGTTCAGTACAAGGCACACAGAAGGTGAATCGGGGTAGGCATTGAGGGTCTCCTCCTCCAGGACACAGAGAGTGGAGACAGGGTCAGGGGCAGATGCCGGTGTCTGGCAAAGGACAAGCTCACTATACGGTCCTGCTCCAGCTTGATTGACAGCCTAAAAAGACAAGAGCAAGACAAAGTCCGCATTACCTCACTGTAAATTCTGGAGCCTCTGGGTCAGGTGCTGTTACAGAAATCTCATGTAGTAGACAATTTACTTCTAGAAACACGGGTAAAACGAAGTATCAGAAAACATTCACTTTAATGACTGCTTTCCAAAAAAGGGGAATGACACCTTTTTGAAATTAATAAAACAGAAGATACTATCACCATTGTCACCTTTCATGAAACATAATTTTAAAATAATACTTTGTATTTGCACAGTGCACATCAGGCTATACAGTATCTGTGGCATCCTCACAGTAACTGTGTGAGGTGGACACTAAATGGCAAGTAGTCTTCTACTGTCTTCCATGTGAATGAGAAACTCCCATCCACGGCCACCCTGACTTTATCACCTACTAGTCTCCCCCTCACTTGCTCTGCTCTTTGCTGTTCCACGGGGACACCAAGTCTGCTCCCACCTCAGGGCCTTTGCAACTTGCTGCCCCTTCTGTCCAGGAACCTTTTTCCCTGGACATCTGCACAGCTTGCTCAATCAGCTTCGCATCTTTTCTCAAGTGCTGCCTTGTAGTGAGCCCTCTCTGAACACCATGTTTAAATCTGTGGTCACTTTAAGCCACCACCCCCACCCACTATGAACTTCCTCAGTCCCTATTTCCCTTCTTTGCTTTATTTGTCATCACAACATTTATCAGCACCATGCGAATGTAAGTTCCGTAAGGGTAGGGTTGTCTGTTTAGCTCACTGTGGTATCCCCCAGTAGCTAGAACAGTATCTGGATATGGAATATGTGCTCAATAAATGTTATTAAACTGACCTATCTTTCCCTATAAAAACATTTAGCAGCCTCCTTACAAAAGTGAATGTACTCTAGGGGTACCTGGGGGGCTCAGTCAGTTTAGTGTCTGACTTCAGCCCAGGTCACGATCTCACAGTTTGTGAGTCGGAGCCCCACATCAGGCTCTGTGCTGACAGCTCAGAGCTTGGAGCCTGTTTCAGATTCTGTGTCTCCCTCTCTCTCTGCCCGTCCCCCACTCAAGCTCTGTCTCTCTCTCTCTCTCAAAAATAATAAAATAAACATTAAAAAAAAGTGAATGTACTCTAAAATTTAGTTCTCATTTAATTCATAGGAGAGTTTAGAACAAATTACGGAACTAAACAAAAGTAGTCTGAGCTCTTAAATCAAAGGTTCAAAACCAAAGTTACAACACTTATGTATTACCGTTAATCTCAAAGAAGTTCAGAGCATTCATTTGCTAACAAATCACTTTTGAAACTCTACCATAATAGTTTCTCATATCTACTCCCATTTCATGAAAATACTTCACCTCTCTTTTTGGTAACATTTTAACATCATGGTTTACTTTAAGAGTGTATATTTAGAGATTTTATTTTTTTAATGCAAATTTATCATCAGGGTGGAAAAGTGAGACATCATGGAGCTCAATACTCGTATCAACCGTGTAACGGAAGGAAAAGACATGGCCTTTAGAGTTGGAGCTTAGTTCAAATCTTGATTCCATTATTTACCAAGTGTACAGTCAGTAGGCATGCATACACATATCTATGTATGTTGTGGGGTCTTAGGCAATTAGTATCTTCCGAGCCTGTTTCCTGAGATGGAAAACGGGGACAGCAACATGCAATTCGCAGGATCATTGAAAAGATTAAATTGGTTAACATGGAAAATCCTGGTCAATAGCCAGCGCTTCCCTTCTGGGGAAGACCAGAACAAAACAGCACTTTCTTTAGTATTAAAAAAAATTTTTTTTAAATGTTGAACTAATTTTAGACTCATAGAAAAGTTGCAAAAAATAGTACAAAGAAATGTCTGTATCTCTCTCACCTTGCATTCCCTAATATTAACACTTTATATAACTAGAGAACAATCAAAACTACAAAAGAAATATTGACACAGTACTATTAACTACATACAGATCTGATTCAAACCTTATTAATTTCTCCAGTAATATTCTTTTTCTATTCCAGGATCCCACTCTGGATTCCATTTTCTTTTACTACCTTCGTTTCATAGGAAATGCTTTCTTGATTTATACTACTTATTATTATCAGTTTTCAAAAAAAACCGAACAATTTAGAAGATCTCTCTCTCTCTATTTAGAAGCAGGAGGAGGGGGAGAGAGAGAGAGAGAGAGAGAGCACAAGTGCTCATGGGTCTCGATCTTGTAAACCCTGAGATCATGACCTGAGCCGAAATCAAGAGCCGGACACTTAACTGACTGAGCTACCTAGGAGCCTTTCAGAAGAATCTTTTAATTAAAACAATAAAAGCATGTCTATAATAGACAGTATGCCTTATGTGAACAGAACTATTTTGGTGCTTGTTAATTAAAATACCCTTAAGGAAGCATATGAAAGTTCCAAAGTTCTTGAGCAAACCAAGAAATGTTTTACCCAATTCTTATAAAATACAGTATAGGTATTACAATGGTTTAATTTTTAAGATGCCAAACATTCAAAAGACTATTTAGCTGACTTTGCAGTATGTTAAATGAAATTAATTCATGAAAATAATTCATAGTTGGTCCATATGTGTCAAGTAAGTCAATATAGATTGAGGAGACCCCTTTCTTGACAATACGGTACTTCTTTTGCATAGTGATGGGGGGTCTTGAAGGAACTTTCCCCTTCATAGAGTCTGATTCATTTTATGACAAACAAGTATGGACATCTGAAAGTATTTTCTACTCCTTACTTTCAAAACAGGGAGACAAGATTCTTATACAGGCTCTATTCCTAGTCTATTCAATGTACGTTTTAAAATGCCGTTTGGGGGAGTCAGTGCTAAGTGACAAAGTATACTCTGACGGGGAAAAAAGAACAGTGTTTTAAGGAGAGACCAAAACTCAAAAAGCATAGTGAATTTTTTTCCTGTGGTGGCAGACAGTTCTTTATTTATATCCTGTCTTGTTCCAAAAACAGGAGTGTAGCACATATTTTATAACCTTTTCCCAATGACTCAGCACTGCTATTATAAAGATCAGATAATGTGCCATGACCCTGACTCACTGACGAAGAGTTAATTATGTCCCAGGTGCTCCATTCAAGAAGGAAGGAAAGTGTATAACAAAAGAGTTTAATCAGCATGTTTATGACAAAGCAGGCTTCAGAATTTAACAGAAAAGCTTCAGTTGATCTGGAAAATTAATTTATGAAGGGAGTATTTTCTCCAAAGAGGTCAGATACACCGATAGGCTGCTGGACTTGTAATTAGCAGTTTGATTCATGACTTAAATCAGGTGGAAACCTAAATCTGGCATCTTTGTTTTATCTACTTAAATCTAAACGTGTGTGAAGACAGAATTCTCCAAGGTCAAGAACCACATCTGACTAATCTTTGTATCTCTCCTCTTGATCACCCTGATCACCCTTTGATTCTGGCACAAAGTGGTGCTCAAAAAAATGGTACTAAACAAATGGAAAGAAATGGACAAAGAACCCTGTTTCCTAAGGACAATCAAGGCTTTACAGTGGGGGGGGGGATAATCACTTATCCAAGTCAATAAAATAAAAGTAAACTCATGACTACTGTCATTTTTAGGGGTAAGGATAAGGCTTGATGTTATTCTATTTGGACTCCCAAGCGGAAGCTTACAGCTAATCAGCCTTGTTAACGGTCACTGAGAAGTGGGAATTGAATCCTGTAATCTAATGCAGACTAGTTCAAATCACTCTAATGTTTGTTTCTGGCTCCATTTAACAACTGGCATATACATCTTGTGTCTTTTTCCAGTCTTAAGTGCCTTTCCCACTGAAACACGCATCTCAGGGGAATTCACACAGAAGGAACCTTCCCTAAAGAGCTGTGACACCTTTGCCCTGGACTTGGTCATTTATTCAGGGAGTTCACAGGCAGGACACAAGGGTGGAGAAAAGGAGAGTGGTGCAGAATTGGACTTGGTTCTTCTGCTGCAGGACGTCCCAGAGAAGTAGAAATTAATTATAAGACCAAAACAATTCAATTTATTTTTATTTAAAAGGACTCTTCATTCCATATCATCCGTCTTGACAACCTCCATCACAAGCCTTTGGGTAAGTGCCCCAGAATCCTTCATGGAACACCAGTGTCTATGAGTAACATCGGAGTCATGTCAACCTACCTGTAGTCTACAGCAATATTGTGCGGCGGGCAACAGATCCCTTATCTCAAAGCCGGTGTCTGTCCCGTGATAAATGAGTTCTAAGGATTCTTCATCTTCTCCCCATTCCAACCTGTACTCTGAGATGTCGGCACCAGAGCTTTCCGGACTCTGGAAAGCAGAGATTTCAGTCGTTACTTTCATTAAGAAGAAAATCCCATGATGATTGTGCTCAACTAACTAATCTGGGAAACAGAGCAACACACCCTTGTGTGTATATTTGAAATATACACACAAAAAGAAGGCAGGACAGAGGTACTCGATTTCCTCTTGGATCTAACCAGTGGTAACATTTCCACAACTCTAAATGATAGAAGCAAGCGCCAAGAGAGATTAATGTGTAAACTCACCTACATGTGATTTATAGCTTTGTAGCTTCCTTGTAACTTGCACTTGGGGGCAGATAAAGTTCAAGAAAGAGAAATCAATGCAGAACACATGCCTGACTTACCTCCCAACTCACTAGGACACACCCATCGGGCGTAAAAGAAATACAAGGTGCTTTGCACTGTCCAGGAGGCCCTGCAGCAGTGGTAATTTCTGAGACATCAGAATAGGGGCCATACTGAAAGAGAAGCACACATACACGCCTGTATGTATAGTGTGAACACACACATCTGGGCATACATGAGCTTATAAGCAATCAGGGCTAGACTAACATTATCATCAGTACAATTGATTAAAAAATAGTACCTCATGGTTTCCATGTTCCATTGAATGCGTATAAGGTTTTTCCTACATACATTCTGAGGGGTAAATGTCTATCAGATATGTATACTCTTTTCATTCAAAAGGATCAGAAAGTTGGCTTACCAAATATTTTCCCTTTACTGCGACATCAGGCACAAAAACATGCTGATGTTTGACACAACACAACACAGCATTCTGTTTCAACATCTCTCCCAGGAGAGCAAAGAAAACTAAGTCAGATGTACACTGCAGCTTAATTTTTGGCACACAAAGATCTACTAGAAATCGGTGGTGATCAAATTCTGGGTATTTCTTCTAGTTACTGGTATTTCCTATTTTGAAAATGAATGCTTCTGTTAGCATCTTCCCAGCGTGACGTCCCCTCTCAGCTATCTGCACTCCTCCTTCCTTCACACTGCCTTCAGTGACCATATGATTTAGAGCTACCACCATTTTGAGAGAACCATAATCACCCATTTTAGTAGAGGAATTTGTGATACTACAAACAGTTGGGGCGAAGAATAAAATAATTTCCAGACTAATGAAGTATAGGACTATGTTTTTCCAAAATGGGGAAAAAAGATTAAAAAAAAACCCCTACAAAAAACCCAACAACCTAAAAGTCTCTCAAATTTTCTAAGACAACTTACAAATAAGCCCCAGTGGGTGGGGGTGGGGTTGATGGGAGAGAAGCTTCCTGGAATGTACCTCAGAAGTTGAATACAGTAAGATAAATGGTTAACCTTTTTTTTAATGTTTATTTTATTTTTGAGAGAAAGAGATAGAGAGGGAGGGAGGGAGGGAGGGGCGGTGAGAGACAGAGAAGGAGGCACAGAATCAGAAGCAGGCTCCAGGTTCTGAGCTGCCAGCACAGAGCCTGACGCGGGGCTCGAACTCATGAACCACGAGATCGTGACCTGAGCCAAAAGCGGACACTTAACTGGCTGACTGAGCCACTCAGGCGCCCCTGGTTAACTTTCAATATAACAGGAATAAATTAAGGCCGATGATGTTTTTAGATGATAAATTGGTGAAAGATGACAGAAAGTAAAACTCAGAGCAATAGAGTGCCACATTTATCTTGGTTATGGCAGAGATGCCCAGAAAAGCTCACAGGGAAAAAAGCAAAAACATCAGTAAAACATTTTCTGCAGCATCTGTGGTCATCACCTTCCATGCACTTTTTAGTTATGTAAGTTCAGGTGCATTAGCTTTCTTATCTTTTCATGAAAACATTTTATTGCTTAGTTCCACGCTGGTCTTTTTCTTTCTTTCTTTCTTTCTTTTTTAAATTTAGATAGTTGTGCTGTTTCTGAATTTCTTTCCTAACTGGGAATTAGAAGGAATCCATCTCCCGCTAAAGGTTTGAAAGCAGGTGCTTTCACAGCCAGTGTGGCTAACGGGAAATGGACTGGAGACCACATGTTCCCGTGCCTGGCTTGCGCAGGGCAACTGAGAGGAGAGAAAATTACCGCCAACCTCATGCTGCTGTCAGTTGTGCTTTCCTATTTTTAAAAATCCCATTAATGAATTATATCTACTTATTTGCATGGAACTCATCTGTACAAATCACAAGTACACCTGGGCGGGGAGGGTCGGGGAGTTGGGTATAGCAGCAGCCCGCACCAGAAAGCCAGCTTCTGGTTACCTTGTTCTCATCATGAATCCCACCGCCCAAAACCCACATCACCCTGCGATTTAAAATATGGGTGTAATCCAGACACCGACTTTCAATCTATGATGGGCCGAGAAGAGCTCTCCAGTCTTCATTTGAAACAAAACAAAAACAAGAAGCTGGCCCCGTGGGCTTCTACCCCACTCCAGTTCTAAACTGGACCTAAGATACTGCTGGGTAATTTAGACAATATGGTAAAGGAGTTAATATGAAGCCCTAATTTCCCATAACTCATTAATACGGTCAATGAGGAAGACAGAAATTATTTTGAAAACAACCCAAAACAGCTAAAGGGCGCTGCTCCCTTTAACCTTGAACTCTTTTTTAACAGAATGCTGTGAAGACAGAAATTTCCAATGCTGGGTCAGTATGAAGTCGGAATAATGTATCGACTCCGAAGTGAGATTTCACCTACACTTCTTTAATGGCCGTCAAGGCTGGACAGATATGCTGGGGAGTTTCAGGGTGGTGGATACGCAAGTGTTAGCACCTCGGTATTTTGATTATGGTGTACGCGCCTGTACTCACCCCTCCGTCATTCAGAGCCCTCACCCGGAAACGATACACGGTGCCGGGCAGCAGGTTGCCCACGGTGCACTCGAGCTCTGGCCCATGGTACACCTCTGAAGCGACATCCTCGGGTTCTGTCATCTCCACGCTGTACTCCGAGACCTCACAGCCACTTTCTGAGGCAGGAACATCTGGGAAGGGAGAATGCTTTTCATCTTAGAACAGTTTTGTGCTTCCAGTTGACCGACACACACCCGGTTTTCCACAAGGTTTGTAAAATCATGTGGGTGGCCGGTGCTCAGTATCTCTCCTACAAAAAAGGAGCCCTCCCCGCCCCCCAAAAGAAAAGCGACATGGAAGAAAAGGTTTGTGAATGATGTTATCGATACTTTCCAAAGTACATCTAAGTACATTCAATTACATTAATAAAATAACTTGAAAACTATAGAACCATTAGGCAAATGTCTACACTGTAAGGCAGAGAAGAAACAGAGGGAGGGAAATCTCTTTAACTTAAAACCACAGGTCACGTTAAATCAAGGTAAATGACCCAAGGCTGGCACGATATCTTATTACACTGTAGACACGAGTCGTGGCAAAAGAGGGCCTGACAGAGTCCTGCAGGCCTATATTTGCAATTTTATACGCTGTAAACTGCTGATACAGCAGGCGATGCTTGTAGAGCTCGAACGCATACTGCAAAGTGCCAGGGCCCACATGTGACAAGGACGAGGAGAATCAGATAGGACCTTACGAATCACTTCTCGCCTTAATCTCTAAAGTGCACACAACTTCACTTTTATGAATTCCCAGAAAAGGCTGGCTGCTTTGAAAGGTTTTCGAGGCAGGTGCCCTCCGAAGGACAGAGGACGGCCAGCATGTACAGCACGCTCAGGAATAAGAGGAAGAGCAGCGGCGTGTGGGAGAACACGAACCCAAGCCAACACACATCAAACAGGAAATGGGCATTGTCAACAGGAAAGACGATGGTTTTGTAGCAGACTGCCAACTGAATCACAAAGCAAGAAATCCCAAATTCCATCTCCAGTTGTCCCAACTGTCAATGTCGACGTGAAGATTTGTTCACTCACCCCACTCTAAGTGGACTTCTTTGTGCTTTGGTCTACCCAAAACCCTCGGTGGTCGACACTGACCTGGTGCAATGCTTAGTGTGCGAGCAGGGAGACTTTCAGAGCACTGCAGGAGAAACATCGGAGAGAACCGTCTCTTAGTTACAGTGAATTCACTAGACCTCTACATCCCAGGCAGATTCTCCCTGTAACTGGACACGCTACAGAAAGGAGGGTTACACGGTGGATGTGTACACATGATTTCTGTGCAACAAGGTATTCTCTTTTGTGCATGCGTCAAGTGAGAACATACACTGCATGTGGCACTGGTAAAAATGCTTATTTTTGAAGTCAGATTCGTAGACATGGGTTGTGTATTCTAAGCACACGATTGCTTTCCTTTAAACCAAAATTAGAGATCCATCATGTGGACAGAAGAGAACGCAAAACAACAGCTGGATGACACTTTTAAATGGTGCTATAAATGGCGAAACCATCCACATACGGAGCAGAAGAGCAAATAAATTCAATATTAATCAACTGAGTCTGACATGAACCAGCAGGTTCTTTTAATGCTAAAATAAGTGGGCCTTCTTTTAGGATGTGGTTGTGCAAGGCTGGGGATGTGGAAGTCGACTGTCTGCAACGGGAGAAAACAAGGCACACTAACGGCAAGTCTTCTTGTGAAAAATAAACGCAGCACAGGGTTATAAGCTACCATCTCTCAGTCTCAGTCTCTCTCTCACTATGAATGGTCTCAAACCATGTTAAAAATCCCTAAAATGAAAATGGCTTTTTGCTATCTTGCCTTTCATTCATTCTCTGAATGCACGTTACAGCCATTTATATCTGATTTCTAGAGCACTCCCTGTCTATTTCCAAGATTATTTTAAGCCTACGAGAACCCTGTATGGTTAAGACCAAGGCTCTTGACATGTTAGCCAGTCTAAGGTCAAATAAAGAGCAGAGAACAAGGGATATGCAGCTGCTACAGTTGTGTAAGTTGGGCACTGCACAACTGCAATGGTGTCATTCAGCTCGGTCATCATAGATTTATATGGCTTTTCCAGCAGATGGCAGTAAAGCATCTTGGGGGAAGGTGTCTCTCCTAGTCTCACAGAACCGCCAGATTTGGAAACAGCAGAGCTGTACAGAAGGTTGTATCTTTTTGACTCTAAACTGTACACTTTCCTATCATTGCAATAACTCAGGTTCTTCTTATTTAGCTAATATGAATTCCAGACAACACTCAATTTTCAAGTGTCACATGTGATCATGCCAAAGTCTTCCGAGAAATAACTAAGTGACAAATGTGCCTGACAATCCCACAGTTTAGCTGAGAATCATGTGGGCCTATCTTTGATGTCCTCTAAAGAACAATTTGAAAACACAATCGCTTTCATTTCCTGATGTGATCTCACAGGAGGCTGCGCTATGGCGATACATCTTAAGAGAGTAATTTTATTCTGATGCTACAGATTGGTTGTCTGAATCTGACCCGGGAGGCTCGCCGTTATGCCACAACGAAACCAACCTGACTGTGTCCACCAGTGCTGATGCAGCAGGCTCGGAGCTTGTACAAAGTGCCTGGTTTCAAGTGGGTGAAAGTGTATTCTGTGGCCGATCCGCTGTATGCCACTTCCCACTGGCTCGCTGTAAAACAAGACTTGTGGATGAGTTTGTGCCTTTTGTAAAAATGTAATAGTAGCAACCATTCCTGAGGAGGAAAAGCTCTCAGCGGTTTCCACGAACACTAGCATCTCCTATTATTATTATTATTTTTTTTTTTTTGATAGCCAAGGGCCTTCTTTCCCTACCTTTCACAAAGTTAAATATATAAAATAATATGGAATCATTTGTAATACTTAGTCCTGCAGGCTAGACTACTTATACTGCCATTATTACACTTGCTGACTATGGGGTTCAGATGTCGGAGACCACACAAAACCTGTTGTTGGCAGGGGGGTGGGGGCCAAACGGAGACAGAGCACGGGGTCAAGCAAGCTGTGAGACGGCTATGGCGAGAGAAGGCCAAGGGGGCCCACTGGGCAGGGGAAGGCTGCTCAGCCAGGAGGCTCCTGGTCGGTAGGGCACATGCGCAAGAGTCCCTCCTGCTCTCCCGTGCCTGGAGGTCACAGGGAGCGAAACCTCCCCATTACCCCCCGAGTCCTCTGCAGCCTGCTATCTTCATGGAACTCACGAAGAGACAAAAATGGCTGGGAGGGTGACGAATTAAAGATGAAGCTCTCAGGGTGACCTAGTTATCTGACCACTTCTCAGGATTAAAGAAAGCGAGCAGGGCCGCTGGAATGGTCTGACTGCCGGGTGAGGCTGATGCCACCAGGGACAGAGCACCGGGGGCCCGCTTCCTCAGCCACCCGCCTCACAAATCTGGGCTGCGGGAGGCTTCCTTCCTCCGTGTCACTCTCGCTGTAGAACCATACGTCCAGGAGACTATTTCACAAAGGCCTTTTCTCCATTCAGTTGTTTCTAGGAAGTATTTTTACCCTATTTTATCCCATTACCTGAAACATTTTACTAAAGTCACTTCACTAAAGTAAGTTTCCCTCAGCCACTTATTGGGACAGATTTACAATGAAGCCACAGGTACCAGGGCTGTGTGTGTGTGTGTGTGTGTGTGTGTGTGTTAAAAAGCGTTATTGTGACATCGCTGGTTAGAAACCTGAGAAGAGGCACACGGGAACAGGGACGACTGAAAAGATTCCATTAATCACCTACTTTATGTGCTGTCAGAGCTGTTAACTTTACGTAGAGAACAGCATCTACTCTGACTTGATGCCAGTGGTCAAGAGAGTCACGGAAATGGAACACATACTTTCACAAGGAGCCACGGCACACACCTGACTTCCCTCTTCAGTGGGGTTTTTTAATGTAAAAAACGAAATCAAATTTTTAGCTCAGAATAGGACTTTATGATAAGAACAGCTGCGCCCACCTCAAAGCATTCTTAGGTTGTTAGTTTAAAATAGAAGCCGACCGACGCGGAAACCAAAGAGCTGCAGGCGGCCGCCGTGGTAGAGGGCAAAAGACCCGCACACACCTGTGTTGCTTAGTTGCAAAAGCTGCTGCTATGAATGGTTACAGGGATTATCAGAGTGGTGAGAAATTTCGTTTTTAAAGTTCTGATGACTATCCGTTTTTTCTACTAAAGCCTAATGAATTTTATTAGAAAAAAAGATTGAGGAATATTTTTAAAAGCACTACTTAAGGAATCTGATCTTTTACGCTGTACTACTTTAATCCACATAGTGTACAAGTGATGACAATCTGAGATGTCACAAAAATGGAAAGACATTTACTAAACTTGTCACGAAAGTGTGACACTGTCACTCGCTCACGATAATACTATGTTTTGTTTGCCATCGCTGTACGTGGGAATTTGTAGATTACCGAATTCATTTGCTCTCTCCACCTTATCCTTCCTGCTGATTGCTTCTGACACTCTCTCTGCTTATAAGAATTTCCAGAGACAGTGTACCAAGAGAGGGGATGAAAATTTAATTATTCGATTAATTAGGACCTCTGGCTTAAAAAAAAAAGGACATGAAAAATTTAAAAACATGATAAAAACATACATTTCAAACATACCCTGATCCTTGATCTTGTGTGTACAAGAGAAAACTATAAATATGTGATTAAGGTCTATTTGTTGTAAAGGCACTACTATTAGAATGAATGGCTGCCCACTATTACTGTACCGATGGTTATTGTATTAGAAAGTAGGGGTTGCTCCTGGATTTGAGTAAAACAATTTCCCAAAACTTCACCTTCAGAATTTCCGTCAGTAATCTCCAGCAAGTACTTGAGTATTTCTGAACCACCATTATCCTTGGGAGGATCTGGAGAGTAAGCAAATGCCTTATTAGTTATGAAAGGGCATAGGTTTTTATTAACAAATATCGTTAGAACAGAAAACATGTCACATTATGCTGCCTTAATTCTGGATTTAAGCAAAAGGTAAAATAATTACTGTCTTATTCTTCAAAAATGAAACAAACAAAATCACTATGAAACCCTGAGTGCTATCAGATTATTCAAAGTTCTTAGGGCTAAAAATGGCAGAGTTATTTAGTAAAACATGAGCAAAAGTCAAACTATGAATTAGTTTCTCTAAGAGTTAAGTTAATAAATCCACTTTGAGAATTCTGAAGACTGCTCTTTAATATTCAGTAATTTTTATATAAGATGAAATACATATATTTTAATTTTTTTAATGTTTATTTTTGAGAGACAAGAGTATGAGTGGGGGAAGGGCGGAGAGAAACGGAGACACAGAATCTGAAGCAGGCTCCAGGCTCTGAGCTGTCAGTACAGAGCCCAATGCAGGGCTCGAACCTATAAACTCTGAGATCATGACCTGAATTGAAGTTGGACACTTAGCCAAATGAGCCACCCGGGTGCCCCTATATTTATTTCATTATTATTTTATTCTTTAGTTCACTTAGATTACCAGTGACCAGATTCTTGTGAGATGGAGAGGGAAGGAAAGAAAAATGCAAAATTTACCGATAAAATAAATAAAACATCACAACATAATAAACATGTTCCATCATGGTTTGCCACTAAGCATACCATATACCCCAGGTGAATCTGATACACAATCGAAACTGTGGATCAATAGAAAAGCACAAAGAGGTGGTCTGAGGAAGGGGTGCTGGCTTATTACCAGAGCCCCGTGAACTGTGGGTATTTATTTACTCCACTGCTAACTCTGTGTCGTGAGAGTTTTCTTCTCTGAGCAGCAAAATACCTTGCATTGTAATTTTGCAAGACTATGCAGAAGTTACCTCTACTATCAATTCTGCCACTTCTGTATTTTAGATATAGACTTAGGAACTTTATTGCCCTTCTTTCACTTGGTATTTCCATGAATATATACACATTTCAGTAAGAGATTTAAAACAATAATTAGAAAGTTAAATATCGTAGCATATAGCTAATGAAAGTAAACATTTAGTGCTTACAGGACCTTCTAGGATTTTCTGAGAAACAAGCTTCACAATCTAGCAAAAAAGGCACACCTAGATTTTTAGTTTCTCTTAATCACATCCATTCTCCAAGGAAATAGATATCCTAATAATTCTGCCTTAGAATTATTAGGAAACTTGAAACCATTTTGTCTCAATGGTTGATCTCCAATAAAAATAAATAAGGTTTTGTGTTGGGATGCCTGGGTGGCTCAGTCGGTTAAGTATCTGGCTCTTGATCTTGGCTCAGGTCATGATCTCACAGTATATGAATTCCAGCCCTGCATGGGGCTCTGTGCTGACAATGTGGGGCCTGCTTAGGATTCTCTCTCTTTCTCTTTCTCTCTCTCTCTGCCCCTCCCTCACTATTGCTCTCTCTCTAAATAAATAAACTTAAAAAATAATGTTATTTATTTTTTAAAGATATTTATTTTTTTAAAGATTTTATGTTTATGTAATCTCTCTACCCCACACAGGGCTTGAACTTAGAGAACTCTGAGATCAAGAGTCACATGCTCCACTGACTGAGCCAGCCAGGATCCCCTTTAATAATGTCTTACATTCCCCTTATATTACTTGGCTGCCAGGTAAAATCTTATTTTTAATCTCCTTTTTATTATTATTACTATTATTTTTTTTTTTTGCCTCTCAGGAATCTAATACTATTATGACACATTACTGATAATTATATACATCCTAACAGTTTTACATATAATTGCAAATCTTTATCAACATTCTAATGGCATTCACCTAACTGAAATAACCCATGGTGCAGAGGTGAGCCAGAGTATCCTTCCACCAGACACCCCCAAACACCATATAATGAACTTCAATATGAAACATTCCTCAAGTGGGGTGGGCGCCTGGATGGCTCAGTTGGTTGAACGTCTTATCTCGGCTCAGGTCATGATCTCATAGTTTATGAGTTCGTACCCCCTGTTGGGCTTTGCGGACAGGGCGAAGTCTGCTTCAGATTCTTTGCCTCCCTCTCTCTCTGCCCTCCCCTCACCTCATGGGCACTCTCTTTCAAAAATAAATAAACATTTAAAAAAAGAAAAAGTCCTGAAGTTCAAAACTTCTGGTTACATACAAACAACAACAAAAACGAAAGTCTTCCTAGTTCTTGAACATTCTGTATGTCAAAATTTACTTATGATGACATACCTAATATTTGAAATTTACTCTCAGTATTAATTTTATAAGTCAACTTTTTACATTAAAGATCACTACCCTTGTTAAGGGCAAGCTACTGAAAAATGAATATATATTCAGAGATTACTACATTCAAACCAATAATAAAAGTATAGAAGGCAAAACAACACAGGAAAAATCATAAAGTAAGTAAAACGCTCATAAAATGGACAATTCCAGTAGGATTCTCTAGAGGTTTCTCATACAAACAATCCAAATCTGTAAAACCCCCACAAATAATACCTTTTACTTTTTATTTTGGTTTGTCACTATTGAAATTAGTTTTTAGAAACCTATAAAAAAAAAAAAAGCAATAGCAACAGTAGCAGAGCATACCCCATTTGACACTAAAGCCATGAGATGTAACTGGTCCTTTAATGACGGGTCTCGTGGGGGGCCCGGGCCTGTCAGGACTTGTTGTACACACCAGAACCTCACTTGGACAACTTTTCCCTTCCACGTTAGAAGCAGTCAGCTATAACACAACCGGCAAAACATTAACATGCTTTACATACCATGTATTAAAGAAATGGCAATTTTTTTTACCAAGGCAAGATCAAGGCACCTGTAAATTCACACAGAGATTTCCTCTATCTCTCCATCTCAAACAGCCGATTTACAAGTATTTCCTTTATGGGGTGCATATTTTCTGGATAGCTAGCTATTAACAGTTACAAACAAAACAATAAGGTGGGTTTTAGCTAAAGGTATTTTTACCCTTCCAAGAAGACCTAAGACCAGTATGTTACTACATAGTTCTTATTGTCTTGTAGGGAAAATTCTGGGGGAGGGGAAAGCAGGTAAAAACCACCGTACTTATTTGAGAGTAGGGCAATGCCACCTTGTGGAGAAATGCTAGCAGTATACCTACCTGTGTTCTAGCCGGCACCAAACAGCAAGTATTTGTTAAACATCAGAAACTATCGTTTTCCTCAAATAGTCACACACTTCACTTGATGATCTAACAAGTAATTATTGAATGACTACTACATGCCAAGCTACATCACTTGACCTCCAAATTAGAGAAAGAAGAGTAGAATCAGAAGATAAACTTCTCTCTCCACAATGCACACAGTCCTAGAAGAAAACCCAGTGCTGTGCATGGATCAATAAATAGTGCCGTGGCAAAGGATGTTGTGTACTGCTTTTCCTCGCTCCTTTTTAAATGTTTACTTTTGAGAGAGAGAGAGAGAGAGACAGATAGAACACGAGCAGGGGAGGGGCAGAGAGGGAGGGAGACACAGAATCCAAAGCTGAAACTGAGCTGTCAGCACAGAGCGAAGGTGGGGCTCAAACTTGTGAACTGTGAGATCATGACCTGAGCCAAAGCTGGATGCTCTACCAACTGAGCCACCCAAGTGACCCTGCTTTTCCTTTCTTAACGGTTGCAAAGCTGTTTTTCGTTACAACACAAAGTCTTATGGTGATACTAACAGTGATTGTTAATGAGCAAAGCAAAGCCTAGGTAGGGAGGGAGTGGATAATGGAAAGGAAAAGGGAAAAAATGGGCAGAGGAGCAAAGGAAGAGGGAGAATGAAAAGAAATGTAATAAAAAGGAGGAACATCGAAGAGTGGGGGGAGAGACAGGCGCACGGAGCATTCAGTTTGGGTGCTCCTGGTGAGCCCATCTGGCCAAGCTGTAATGCAGTTTATTACAGCACAGGACAGCAGCTTTCTCTCTCAAAACTGGGTTTTAAAATTAAAATATGGTGTGCATTTTGTAAGTGATACCTTAAAACGTCAAGTGAGGGGAACTTAAAAACTTTCTTAACCTCTGGAGTCCGTTTGAAATGGTAAATGGGTAAAACATGAAACAGCTTCTTTTTTAAGCAGTTCAGGTACCAAAATGACTCACCCTGAATTTATACTGTGTGCTTCTTTTGAGATTTTTCACAGTACAGGTTAAATCCTCTCCAGTGTATTTTGGGTGGAAAAGGTTATCCTGAAAAAAACAAAGCCAGAAAGAGACATCAGTATCATGAAATCCGGGCATTAAACACTTTGGTGTACAGGATTTTTCTACTGCCTCTTTCCACCAGCGGCCAGAGTATCTATCTGTTGGGCAGCGACGGCAAAAAGGAATAGCAGAGTCCATGGTGCTGTGTAGAGTTCTCTAGTTTTAAGTAAAAAATTTAACTTTGCCTCATTGTAAGTTCTGCTGGGTGTGGTGAACTTTATCGTGAGGCTGCTAATACCAACATGAAGGAGAACAATGCTGTCTCCTTGAGATGATGTAAATTTGCTTTGGAATAAATGCCACCATGTGCTTTCCTTACAGAGCAAACTTCTCCTGGTTACTCAATAAGCATTTTCAACAAGGAATTAAACCACCAAGTAGTACCATGTGACAAAGCAGTAAGTAGTTTAAAAACATGTATTTAACATTATTATGAAAAAAAAAAAAAAAAAAAGCCCCTTTGTTTGAGGTCTTCACTTCCACGGCAATGTGCTATGCGATAAACAGTGGCTGAAGTTTCTGACCACACAGTGTCCTCTTCTGGCCAAGGAAGAAAGGACACCCTGGGGTGGGAAAGGCATAATCCGTTGAAGAGGATAAATATCCCACTGAAAGCTGAATGTACAGAATTCATTCAATAGTATTCTCACTCAGCCGTCCATCCATTCATTCATCAGATATTCCTGAGTCCCTTCTATGCATCAAGCTTCCTTCCACGTTCTAGGGGTTTAGCACTGTCCAAGAACAAAGCCTTACGCACAAGAAGCTTACGTGCCAGGTAGACAAAGTGATTAAAAACTGAAACACAGATTGAACTATGAAGCATTTAATGCGGTATTAAGTGCTATGACCAAAAAAAATCAAGTTGGGTCAAAAGACAGAGGAGTGGATCCGGTGAGGTGCTACACTATAGCCGTGCAGGGTAAATAAAGCAGCCGCAGGGGGTCTTTAAATTTAAACTCAATACAATTAAAAATTCAGTTCTTTGGGTCCACAGCTGTATTTCAAGTGCTCAATCATCATGTGTGTCTAGGCGCTACCTTTACTGGACACAAACCACAGAACACTTCCATCATCGTGGAAAGTTCTACTGGATAGAACTGTTTTACACGGTGGCCAGGGAAGGGCTCTCCACAGAAGACTCCTCAAGGAAATGAGGGAAATGAGTCAAAGATAAATGGAAAGGCCTTCTAGCTACAGGGCATAGAAGCTGCAAAGGCCCTGAGGCCAGGGCTTGCTTATCTGTTCTAACACACAAGGGCAGAACAAGAACATTAAAGAAAAATCCTATAGCACAGGACCTTATAGGCATTGTTGAGGGCTCTGGTTTTTGTTCTGGAAGGAAGGTGAAGGCCCAGAGATAGGAAGGGTTCCAGGCAGAGCACTGACAGGATCTACTCTATAGAACAGATCATTCAGGCTTCCTGCAGAACAGACTATAGCATGATAAGGGTGAGAGTAGGGAAAACACTTAAAGAGACCACTGCAATTATCCAGGAATGAGATCATGGTGGCTTGCAAAACGATAGTAGCCTTAGGTGCTGAGAAATGGGCAGATTTCTGGTTAATCTTTGAAGAAAGATTGAAAAGGGATTTGCCGACCCGATTATACAGATGGGTTCAAGGACAGCTCTGAATTTTTTGGCTTCCCCAAACAAAAGGACAGGAATGTCCCTCTCTGAGAGAAGGAGGACTGTGGGAAGGACAGGTACAGCCGGCGATGGTAGTGGTAGACAGTACGGTTTTGAACTTCCGTAGCTAATGCCATTTGATGGTGTCCCATCCGTTAACGACAAAGTGGCTTAACACAAAACACACGCAAGAGTACAAAACCTGCAAAGCTTACGTTTTCATCCTCCTGGATTTCCAAGGTGTAGGTGACCACTTCCTCAGGTGAACAGCCTTCTGGTTTATTCCACTGCAACGTAACCCATGTGACTCCAGCTCGAACAAGTCTTGGTGCAGAGGGCATCTGAGGAATGTTTCCTAATGTGTAACATACCACCTCTTGGCTATAACCACTACAGAGAGATAAACCCAGTAAGACACACATTTAGGAACATGTGAGGAGTCTTGGCATTTAAAAAAAAATTTTTTTTAAGTTTATTTATTTTTGAGAGAAAGGGAGACAGAGGTTAGCGGGGGAGGGGCAGAAACAGAGGGAGTCACAGAATCTGAAGCAGGCTCCAGGCTCTGAGCTGTCAGCACACAGCTTAATGCTCTGAGTGGGGCTCAAACTCATGCACTGTGAGATCATCACCTGAGCTGAAGTCGGATGCTTAACTGACTGAGCCACTCAGGGGCCTCACGAGTCTCGGCATTTTAAAAGAGGAAGAATAAGCCTACTTACTGCCCAACTTGCTTGGGTTGGAAAGTCTGGGGGCATGACAGATTCAACAAACAGAGGAAGGTAAGTATCCTTTAATGTGATACTCCCTACCCTAACTTTCAGTCTGCCTGATTCCCCGCTTCAGTCTCCTACTTAAAAAAGCACACGACATCACAGGATGATATATTTAAGAACTCATCTCCCCCTGAAAACACCCAGTTACACTGGGCAGTGTTACTAAGCTATGACCCACAGCCACTAAGGAACCTTCAAATCAGTGTGAGCACAGTCCGCTGATGAAATAAGTGTTTTACAAATATTGACAAGGCTATTTTTTGCAAGTTTGTGGGTGCTTCCAATTCACTTACAAACTCTCGAAGCCTCTGTCATTATGACTTTTTCAACTAGTAGACTAAAAATGCAACGGCTATCATGGGTGGGGAGAGAGGGCTGGAAAGCCTTGTGATGTTCTTGAGGCTGGAAAAAAGTCTGAGCACCAATGATGTGCTGAACCTTTAAGATTTTCAATGAGCAGTGATGAAAGACGAAGGATTTTTCCCTTAATCAAGAGTTACCCAGGAAGTGCAATTGAAATATGGTCTTTTCAAAGCGTCTTTAATCCACAGACGCTCCACTGGACACCTGTTCTTGCCTTTCTTCTGCAGCTCGGAGGCAAGCTGCGGTGTCCTGGCCAGTCCAGGCTTTCTCCAATCCTGTGAGTATCTGCCCAGCGCTTGACAACAATGCTGGCCCAGCACCCCTTCCTCTCTATCAGGCAAACTCAGATAACAACTAGAAAAGGCAGGTTGAACGAGTAGCTTGCAAAAGCGATGAAAGGAAACAGCACGTGATCTGAAAAAAATAAGGCCTTCAGAGGGATTTCTTTCAAAACCTAACCGGCTACCTTCACCTTGGCTCTCAGAGACCCCTAGTGGGGCGTTCGCATTACAGCATGTGAGGCTGCACAGAGGCCACGCAGCAGCACTCTGTACCTCCGGGAAGCCGTCTACTCTGTTAGGATTCCCTCTAGGAAAATCTCAAATTGGTTCAGTGTGGAGGTAGTGGATGTCTTCACGCCCTCCAGCAACAAGAGAGGAAGACACAGAGTCACCACACGAAATGTTTACCGGCATGAGGACAGGGGAACATCCTACCTGGTGCCAATGTCATTTCGCGCAGCCAGCCTGAACGTGTATCCCATTGCCGGACAAAGCTTTGTCAACTTGCAGTGCTTCTGACTCCCAAAGAAGCACTGTCTGAAACCGCTGTTCCTTTTTCCCTAAAAGAAAACAGCGAAACAACCCACACAATTAAAAACAAAATATATAGTAGGACAACGAGGAAGGCATTTTGAGTAATTGTTTCATTTCCTGATTTGGATGAACAAAACCTGAAGGAAAGCTTCTAGGGGAGTGTTCCTTTGCACATAAAACACTTGACAACGAAATGTCATCCTTAACATAAAACACTACAGAAAAGGCGTAACTGAGACAAGTAACGCATTGTACCTTTGGTACTTCTAAAGTGGCTTTGGCTAACAAAATTAAAAAAGGTTCTCTCAGGTACAAGGCAGTGAGTGCACCATTTCTTTCTTTCTCTTTTTTAATTAAAAAAAAAAATTTTTAATTTATTTCTGAGAGATAGAGACAGCGTGAGCAGGGGAGGGTTAGAGAGAGAGGGAGATACAGCATCTGAAGCAGGCTCCAAGGTGTCAGCACAGAGCCTGATGCNATTTATTTCTGAGAGATAGAGACAGCGTGAGCAGGGGAGGGTTAGAGAGAGAGGGAGATACATACAGCATCTGAAGCAGGCTCCAAGTTGTCAGCACAGAGCCTGATGCGGGGCTCGAACCCATTAACTGCAAGATCATGACCTGAGCCGAAGTCAGACACTTAACCGACTGAGCCACCCAGGTGCCCCCATGTACCATTTCTAAGATCTTCCTCACTTGGGTTGGTCAAACTGCCCCATCTGACCAACTACGAGCAAGTCTGCCCTTACTGCAGGGATCGACAGTTCTGGAAACACACAGTCACTGCTGCGCACCGGAGATCAGTCTTTGCAGCTTAGTGTGGCTAGAAAAGCCCTCCCCAGCCTTCTCTCCTCTCCCACTTTGTCCCCCGACTCTTGAACACTTGCATTCCTGCAGTGGTGAGCTATTTCTCACTGATCCCTAAGTATGGATCACATGTCTTTGAATCCTCTTGCCCATATCTGCTTCCCTCGTAACAGTGCTCTGAACAAGCAGGGAGTTCAATCACTGCTTGCAGAGTTGAATGTCCGATAAGCATGTGGAACAATGGCTGAATTCACTTCTATGTATTATCGCTACTCTTAAGTTTCTTATGAGGCTGGAAACGAATATTTAATGCCTTTGTAGTCGTCCATGATGTTTCAAATCCTTTGAAGTAAAAAGAAAACACTCCAGTTGTCTTAATAGACCTAAAAGTAAGAAAAAAACCTAACTGCCCTGACCCATGCTCAGGCATGGAATCCTCGTATCAGCCATATAGTAGAACAAATATTTCATACCCATAACCCATGGCATTTTATCTATGTTCCCGCAAAGAAAACCACATGCCAACACTGAATGGATTTTAGCATTCTAATCAGATGGCTGGGCCCAGGGCCCTCAGAAATGTTTGAAGTTCTCGATTTATTTTATAAAGAAAGATGAAAGCACATTTTCCTCCTAAGCAAAGTTAAGCATTTCCTTCCTTTAAGCAGCCCTCCAAATGCTTACCACTAAAACACATTCCAGGTGAAGTTTAATTAAAAATAAAATAAACATACAGCTAGCATGAAGTGTCACTAGGGTGAACAGATTAAAAACAACCCTGGCACATTCATCCTCAGATGAATTCCCCAGCCTCCCCTCCCCGAGCTTGCTGATGCCCTTTCCAGGAAAGGAGTGGAGGTCCTATTAATCTTTAAGATTCAAAGTTCATATTATCAAGGTTTCAAAGTCCATTCAGATGCAAACAGTAGGGCAACAGTAAGGCAGAACATTTTTCATCTGCTACTTGAGCAAAGTCGCCGAGTGGCTGGCCTATCACACCCTTATGCTTTACTTTAACCTTGAGTGTTAAGGTTGCTGCAGATGATTTATTCATAGAAAAACCGTTTATACGTAAATTTGCATAATTACATCCAGTGTCTGATTATACTCTTTGCACACCCTGGTATGTTTTGTATCCATTTCGAGCTGTACTGTGATCTACCTTCTTTCGTCTTCTGTTTCTGAGCTCTGAGTAAACAGTTCAAGAAAGGCACATCCTGCGCCACGGAAGCCTCATCCCTTCCAAACCCCGATGCTGGCTCCCCTTCAATGCCTCATTTTTCCTATTTCTTTGTTTGGTCTCCTTTGCCCATTTCGGGAGCTTAGAACTATGGCCAGTAAATAAAAGTCAGTCTGTTCCTTACTAGGTTGATTTGCTTTAATATGGTAAAAGCCGGACTGTCTGCGGCTTAAGTGAGAAAAAAGAATGGGGAAGATGGATGATGGGGTCTAGACTTTTCTTTTAAAGGGCTACAGCACTGGGGCTCACTAAAGAATTTGGAGAAGAGGCATTCTGTAACCTTTGAGACATTTTTCCTACGTTGCTAACATTTTTTTTTCCTGCTTCAGCATCAGGAACAGTTACAAAATAAGCTCCAACTTGTTTAGAGAGAGGACACTGAATTTTCCATCTTAATACTTTCCAAGATGTGCTCCTATGTGCGTGGTCCTTAACAACATGTAGCATGGCCCAGAGTTGCTGGGACCTTAGAAACAAGTTTTAGAAACAGTATCTGTAGAGTCTGAAGGAATAAGAGTACAAATAGTTCACAAAATGCAGGAAGTGAGGCTTATTGGTAAATTTTTAGAAGTCATTGAGAATAAACAAAAATAAGGGAAAGTAGGTTAATAATTTGTTTTACTCAAACAAGCTTTTGAGTAAAAGGAAATACTTATGTATGACATGGAGTTTAATATAAAAGGGATATCTGGGGAGAAAAAAATTGATATTCACAAAAGTCCTTGCAGTGCAAAAGCGAACTACAGGCGAGAGGTGAGCAAACCAAGCTGGAGATGCCATGGGGGCCAGCATCACCCTGGTTTTCGGGAACAGACTGTGCCAGGCTCTCCGAGAACTCCGGGGTTGGGCTCTGGAGGGAGAACATGTCCAGAGGTACAGGTGATGTGGAGAATCTGTCTGTAAACCGAGAAGGTGGCCAGGTTGCAAATAGCATTTGCAAATGAAGTATTATCCAGCTCCTTTTGTTGACAGAGGTGATTAGGGTTTAAGAAAAAAAAAAAAAAAGAGATAAGAAAAAAAAAAGATAGAAGACAGAGACTCAGATGAACTGATAGGGGTGGTGATGTGGATGTTTATCGCTGTTTAGCAGAAATTAAATATGTCTAAGCATCACTGTTAGTGAAGTTTTACAGATGGAAAATCATAACTTCCGTATTTTATAGGTAGTGTGGCTCCAAATGGTTCTGAGAGATTATGATCTCTGGAACGTAGCCCCTTTCTAATAAACCTAATTTAAATGACACAGGATTCCTAAGACATACTGGCTTTGCTTGGAAGCTTACTTTTAATCATTTCAAGTCCGCCTTGTCCAAAGTTTCCTACAAATACATGGTCCTAACAGAAAAGAGTATCTCTTGTCACTTTTTAGGTCTGCGACCAATAATCTGGTCAAACAGAGGCAGCGGGGACACCGGGGTCCCTGGCCTCGTCCGGTCAGCTACTGCTGCTAGGCGATGATGTGTGGTGTGTCACACAGCGGAAGAGGAAGAGCCGGGGCCTGGGTGCTGGCTGGCCTACAGGGGAGAGCTGGTACCCGCTGCTAGAGGCACCCAATTCCCTGCCTATGGGGAGATCAGGTATGTAGCATGTGAGCTGCCCTGAGGGGAGCAATTAAGTTCCTACTCTGGGCAAGGAAAGAAAACTTCACCCCAATTAGACAAAGAGCAGAAGGGAGGCTTCAAGCCCACACCCTTCATTATTCTAGAACAGATCTAGGCACTAAGCTGTATTTGACATGAAGCGATACAATCCCCAGCCGTGTTCTACTGCCTGGGTCCACAAACCATAAAGGGCAGATTTTCAGGGTTCCCTGGCTTATTTCCATTTCAGAATTCTGGGCACGCCCCAATGCTGGTTTCTACAGCACAACTGAGTTCAAGCACAAGATTAATCATTACTACATGTGAAGGGATCTTGGAGCACAAACCCACCGTGTGCTGATTAACTTTAAGATACTCAACTGGGCATGGGATGTAGCATTAGAAACCTTCCTCTTTCAGCTGAGTGTTCTTCTCATACAACTGGACCCACAGTTCTTGCTTAATCTATCATCATCCCACGCCCAGACCCCACCTGAGAGCACCGATTCGGCACCCACAGCCTCGAGACAAATGGAACGGTTTTCCGGTGGGGGCGCAGGGTGCTGGCCTTCCATTCCTGGTCACAGCTGCTCTCCAGGAAGGCCACTAAGCTGGTGTGTGTACACTGAATATGTCAAACCAGCTCTTCCCCGGGCCTGAGCCACTCAGTTTTGCCTCTACCTCTTCTTTATTACCAATGCAACTGAAGCACACTGCATATTAATCTACATTCCAGTCCCCATCAAATTGGCTTACTCCCCACTCCCTCCAGCAGGTCACAGATAGCCCCATGCCCTGCACCACGGCAACGCTCTTCGCCACAGAGCTCACCTGGCAAATAGTCACAGGACATCTTCTCTGTCTCATCCCGGGTGAGCAGGTGCCTCTGTTCCGTTTAGACTCACATACTGAAGAGAGGCACCATCTTTGGGGAGAGTTTTGGCCTTGAAACACTTAGAATACTGAGAGCACTCATGTTTTAGAAAGGTCACACATTTGGTTACAAGTCTTTTTTTTTTTTTTAAAACGTTTTTAATTTATTTCTGAGAGAGAGAGAGAGACAGCATGAGCAAGGGAGGGTCAGAGAGAGAGGGAGACACAGAATCTGAAGCAGGCTCCAGGCTCTGAGCTAGCTGTCAGCACAGAGCCCAATGTGGGGCTCGAACCCACAACCCATGAGATCATGACCTGAGCCGAAGTCGAACACCCAACTGACTGAGCCACCCAGGTGCCCCTGGTTATAAGTCTTAATAATAATTAGAGTCCAGATGTTCTTCTAGGTCCTACAAGGTTCCTGCTAACTTGTGAAGAATGTCAATTGCCAATAACTTCCAGTGTTTTGCCAGACGGTGAAAGGGCAGTGATAAGAGAAAGAAGCATAGACAGGGGAGCATGGAACACGCGGACTCCTCTGTGGCTAAATAGCAGAGAATGATTCACCCTTGGAAATGTATTTTTCAAGAAGTATTAATAACCTCAGGGACAAAGATACTCCCCCAACCCCTGGAAAGAGTGGGGGAAAGGAAGTGCCTTCTGAAATCTTTCTTTCTTTAAAATAAAATTTGGAGACAAATTATAAACATAAAAGGCTTTAAATATTTTAAGGAACATCATCTCTTTTATCCTATTTTATCTTTCTTCTGCCCTTCTACTATTTACTTATTTCCCCATTTCTTTCTAATTTGTAGTTAAAAATTTTTTTGATTGTATAGCTATTAAATAAAATCATAACGTATTTCTTATTTATCCCCTCCCCCAGATTAAATATTTTGCTGACCTCGTATGAGTCACCCAAGGGAAAAGGACACATGACCCTGCTTTTCAAGTGTGACACTGTGGCAGGAATGCTGTTCATCTCGTGGCTCCCCTGTCCTTACCAGTAAGGGAGCAGGCAGGGATGGCTTCCACGTGTTAACTGAGAAGAGCGCCATCTGGGCGCCCCCCAAGCCATACCTTCCCGGCTAGCAGAATCACACTGGATGCCAGGATGAGGGCCATCCTACCTACCACTGCATCTCTCTCTGGGTACGTATTTGCCTTCCTCCTCCCTCTTCCCAGGACAGTTGGAAGAGAAGCAGGGGTACAAACAAGAGTTACACACATTTCAAAGTCTGTTACCTTGTATCCAACAGTCTTAGGGCACACTGCCTGAAACACTGTATGTGCTATGCAAAGATAAGGGAAAACAAGGGTTTTAAAGGATTCTCATGACCAAGAAAGTCTACCGTCCTTTCCCTTGAATTTGAGTGGGCTTGTGACATTGTGATGTGCTTGTCACTGACAGACTATAGTGGAAATGAAGTTGTGTGACCTCCAAAGCTAGGTTTGAAGAGGTGATAAAGCTTCTGTCTCTTCCCCAGAACGCTCATTTCCCAATTCTGACTCCCCTGGTGCTGCCATGTTGCAAGGGAGCCCCAGGTGAGGTTCCATTCAAGCCAGCAGGGACCACCAGACTAGTGAGTCAAGACTCTGCCAGAAGATTCCAGCTCCCAATCAATGAGCCACTCTGCCCATCTGAAGCTCTAGAAATTGTGGAATACATACAAGCCATTCCCCTAGTGCCTGGTCCAAATTCCCAAATGAGAATCCACGAGTCTAAGAAAGTAATGTTTTAAGCCATTCAGTTTTGAGGTAATCTGTTATGCAATATTATGCACTCATGTGATATGAGTGTTATGCACTCATCTATTTTGATGTCCATATATGTTTAAAATTTTATGATGTATCTCAGTAAATTTTTATAAGTTCCCCTCATGCTATAAATAGCTAGGAGGTAAGGGAGTGGAAGGATGTATGCTAGAATGCAAAGGTCTAATGTCTGACTGGATAAAGGGTTCTATTTTCTATATGCACTTGGTACATGCCTTTTTTCCTCAAAGCCACCCAACAAAGTAAGGCCTCTGAAGAGATTTTGAGAATTTTTGTAGAAGCTAAAACTATAACCAGATTCCTAGATGGTAAAATCAATCAAAACTGTTATGTAAGGGCAATGCAGTTACTACATCTTATAGTGTTACATTTTAGACTAATGTAAGATTTCTGTACTATGTAAGAAAGCCACTCTAGCTTTACTGGAGGGTGAGAGGCATCGAGGACAATAGAGGCAGCCTATATCTCAGCCAGCACCAACTCCAGATTTGTGAATGGGGCCACAGCGGATGTTCTGGCTGAAAGACACTGCTTGAGCAAATCCAGGGTAAACCAGTAGAACCCAACCAGCCACCCAACACTAAGTATCAGAAATGATAAAGACATGTTGTTTCAAGCCATTTCAGTTAGGATGACACACCATGATGATCAGATACCTGCACGGCAACAGATGCCTGATAGCCTGATACACACACAAACACACCCCCCTCCCAAAAGACACAAAAATTGCAATCCACCTGAATGTCAAACAGCAGCGGACTGGTTAAATAAATGCTATACCCACACAACAGAAGAGAATGCGGCTATTACAAATTATTTTGGCAGAGAGGTTTTGGTGGCATGGGAATGTGCTTGTGGTATTCCAATACTTAGTGAAAAGCATTAGGAAACCTTTTACAGAGGATGGGCTCTCTCATAGGAAAAGACACCAAATCATTTCAAAGGCTATGGATGGTGAAATAAGTTACTCTGTTAATTTCTCTTCTTACCCCATACGTTGTTTTTCATAATTGCATTTCAGCCTCCTCCCTGTATCTAAGCCAATGACCCTACTTCCCAATACTATCCCAAAGGCTATAGAGGACCGTTGGAAGATTTTTTTTTTAAGTTTATTTATTTTTGAGAGAGAGAGAAGAGAGTACAAGTGAGGAAGGAGCAGAGAGAGAGGGAGAGACAGAATTCTAAGCAGGCTCCGTGCTGTCAGCACAGAGCCCAACATGGGGCTCGATCTCGGGAACCGTGAGATCATGACCTGAGCCAAAATCAAGAGCTGGACACTTAACCGACTAAGCCATTCAGGCACATTTTAAAATACAGGAGTGCAACAGTGTTTTGGGGATGGTTTAGTATGATGTAGCCTAAAGCCACCAGAGTGAACAAATGAAAAGACCTTCCCAATGACCACCACGTGGTACCAGGTTTCCACCTCTCTGTAGTATCTGTTCACAAACTATAATGGAATAAAGTTTCAGTGGAGATGTCAGTTTACAGATGGGTCTGCTTATTTAAAAACTGCTAAATAAAAAGTATTTGATCCATGTCATAAGAGGCAACTAATTTTTAAAGTTAAAAATATATTTAAAAATAACTTAGTTTGTAAAACTACTAACTAAAAGACTGAAAACAACTATTTTTTCAAGTAAGTTTTCCTTCTTTATTAATTTCTGGGTCTTCATAAAGCTGTCCTCAGCATTTGGGAAGATGAATCCTCTAAATGGGTTGGTTTCCCATTAAAGAACATATTCAACGCACCCACGGCCGATTCTATACATATAACTCATGCCTAACTCAATTAACTCAGGCTACAGTATTCTTCTGCCAAGAGTAATTCTGTAGACTGTGGGGAATGTGGCTGCTTTGGCTAACATTTCCAATTAGCCTGGCACTACCAACCCTGGAAGCCTGTATTCCCCACACTGGCGCTACTAGATGAAGTTGGCTGCTATTTTCAATTGCCTTCTAATTAATAGATTGGAAAAGAGCCTTCCTGTTCCTCTTTAAGACAGCTTGAATCCTGGCACAAGGAAATCAGAACGGCCACCTCAAGGGTGTTGGAATCCATGGGGAACCACCTCCCTCTGGTCATGAGAACTCTTCCTGATGTTTCTTAATCTAAGGGCCCTTTCCGTTGACCTCCTTGTCTTCCAGCTCCTTTCACAGCCGCGCCCGCTGCCTTCCGGAGCTGCTCTTAGCAGGTTTGATAGCTAACTGCCTGCTAAAGAAGTTACATGAACCTGGTTATCAGTTGTCATATGCTCGTGGCCCAGGGCTGCAGGATCTGGGCTGAACAATTCTGGGGCTGGGCACTCTCTGTAACAGCACAGTCCAACCTGTCAAAAATGGCAACGATAAATCAAGTAAAAAATAAAGTTGCACTGGCCAACTGAACTACTTCCAGCCTCAAAGATTTAGTCTGCCCGTACGTCTATATTTAGAAGTCGTTCCAGCCCTGGCTGACCCCAGGCAACATCAAAGATAAATGTTGGCTTGAGAAATAAAAGAGCATGTATGTGTTCAGCATGACCATATATAAGGAGGGGTTCCTAACAGGGGGCGGAGACGCTTCACATCTGGGGATTCAAAGGTTCCCTGTGCCAAACCCCCACTCTCCCCTCAGTGATGGCTCTTTTATTTTGAGCACACTGGCACAGAGGAACTTTCACAGGTAAGAAATGGGGGGTGGGAGTGTTCGTGTTGCGTGTTACTAAATAAATACTGCATGTATCTTAGCCCTTGGCACACTAGATGTTTCTTTAGTGAGAGACGCTTAGCTCCCTGAAATAGTCAAGGAAAATCAGCAGGTCCTCTGATTTGAATCCAACAAATATAACGTTCCTGTATATCCCTCCCACTATGGACGTTCATCTGATGTCCAGTGCTTTGGTAAGACCAGAATGTTGCGACTGGCCCAGTGAAGGGAAAGGAAAGTAGCAGGGGTGACTGCAGAAAAGGTTGCCTGTACTATTTACGTGTGAACCACGGCATGGATGGACTTAGCCCATTCACCCAGCCAAGGCCCTAGGCAGTCATCTTCTAGCTGCCATCCAACCAGTATGAAAAACATGAGTTGATAAGTTAGGTGTCATGGACCAAGACAGGTATTTGTCATTTAGTAGCAGCCAGAAGTTGCCCATAAAGTCTGCTCCCCAAGCACACAAGAACCCACCCTGTACACGTGTGACACATGACACATATTCAGGGGTGCAGATATCTGGGGCTGAGGTCCCTAAAAGCGAGGGCTCCTTTTAACGTAGCTCTGCCTTCGGTACCCATGAGCCTCTCTGTGTTCTAAACCCATCCTGGCCTACTGCCCTCCAGCAGCACCTACAGTGGAGGAGGCGGTCCCCCGGCCTCTGAAACCACACTTGGGCGTTGCACTGAAGGTCCATGATGTGGCAAAACACTGCCGCTCTCCCAGGTCACTGACTGGGCTTCAGGCACTGTGTGAAAGATGGTTTGTGATGGACAGAGTGCCAAAAGACCCCGGGACCCCACTCTTCAATCTCCATGAGGGCATTCCCCAAGAATGACTGAAAGAGCACATGGGCCTGGCAAGTGGCATCTTCCCTTATATTTCGGTCAGGCACTGGCGATGCCTTGGGGAATGCCGAAAGGTTTTCTCACTGGACCAATGCTTTGCAATGAAAGCAGCGCGGCATCTTGGAGAAAGCATCAGCCACATTCTCAGTGAGCCCTCCTCATGCACTACGGGAGAGCCAGTAAGCTACTGTGCTTGCTGAAGCACCAGCACCTTCCATGAACAGCTGTTGTCCAACCAGAGAAGCCACGGGCAAATTCACTGGTGCCAAGAAGCATTCTGGAAGATTATCAGTTCTGACTGTGCAACACCTAAGCTAAGAAGTAATGTTTTTAGTAAACTAGTTATGAAGCATTTGCTAAGGGGCCAGCTCAGTCCCTAAATGAGCTAAGCTGGCTCTTCCTAACCTAGGTGTCTAAGAAGCAACAATCTATGGCCTGGTGTCAGCTCCGTGAGGTTTCTGCAACAGGACTGTTGAACGTGGTCTGGCTTGTTAATGGGTCCCCAGGGGCTTTATGGGCTCTACCTGCCGGCCTCATCTGCTCTTTCAAAGTATCACATTACACTTCCTTCATTTCTGTGGCATTTATGTCATTCTTAGTGGCCTGTGTTTTGCAGCTGTGTTGGCTCATTAGTTACCAGGATGGCCACATGTGAAATTCCTATCTGGGCTAGCTGAGTCACATGTGAGGAAGATTCTTGGGAACTGTACTAGTCATATTCCCACAAAGCAATTTTTTTTTTTTTTTGGGTTCTTTCATATGTTCCCTTACATGTCACGTCCGGAAGCCAAGCTAATGGCAAATTAACATCTATATATAGTACTGACATCCGTGTTTGTTTTGCTCTAACTGGAGACACTGGCCTCAAGGCTCCTGAAAGTTCCACAGAAGAATGTCATAATCTCCTCATACAATCCTTCTAATGGCTGACTTTTCCTGCCTCACATCCTAATATGCACTTAAGGGACATGAACTACTCATTTCACTGCATCTGCTGTTGCCCAAGTTAACCCATTGACCCCCAGTAGGGTAACGGACACTGGTTTCAAGTGGAGAAGCTGAGGTTCGGGGCTCAGTTACTTGCTTGGCTGGTTAGAGACAAAGCAGACACTGTGAATGCAGGTCTCCCTCGGTGGATGCCATGTGACTGAAACATATCATTGACAGGACTCCATGCCACACAGCAGCACCAAGCAGGCTTCTGTACAGTACGATAGTCCTCTTTCCTAACTCCCTACCCTCCCTCCACTGCAGGAAAGAACATTCACCTTGAGAAATATAGCACTGAAGCATGGTTTTGCTATAAGAAACTTCAAACTTTTCTCCTGTTCATAATTCTGGATTAAACTAAAACTGGATTCATTAATCAGTAAGTTTGCTTTGAAGTCAGTGCTGGGTGTAATACTAGCAAAACCTAGCAAAAGAAAATCTGGCAAAAGAAAGAAACTCTCACGAGGCTTTGGGGCTGCTTTCTGCCAGCCAGAATGACTATAACTTGTAAATTCAAGTGCAAACGTGGGGGTAAATGTGGGGGTGGGGGTCACACCGTGATCAGGAGGAAGTTAAAATATAATGATGGCTTATCCAATAGTCAAGTAGAAAGCTACCTTGAAAATGGCCTCCTGCCTTTCTGATGGGGATCTCCTGGAGGTGAACGCAGTGGCTACAGGTCTAGAAAAATGCAAGGTTGGCTACTGGGTGCACACCTGTAAACACCACAGCTCATCTGAGTCACCACAGCAAGGGAAGTGACCAGGAAAGTATGCACCTTTCCACACTATGAAAACTGCTCTGTCTCAGAGGAAGATCAAACCTGATGGCCACAGCTGAAAAGCCAATGACACCTGTGTGGTCCATTTTCGGTGGCTCATTACCATCTCCCAGTCAAAGTTACTTCCCACCCTGACTTAAAACTCAAGAGACTGTCTAGTTACAGTCAGGAACAGAGAAAAGTAGGCAGCTAACCTCTGGCAGAACAATTGGTGAGTAATTTCCAAGTGAATTCTGCGGAAGAGTGCCGCAACACTGAAGACAATGAATTGAGGGGAGAGAAAGAGGATCACCTTCTCCCTGAGCTGTAACAGGTTTCTGTTTCCTGTTCCCCATTAGGGCTACACCTGCCCTTAGAGACCAGCAGCAGTTAGCTATTGATTTACTACTGGCTCTTCCCAACAGCAACTAGGCACAGCATTCCGGGCCCTGGCAGAAATACAGGTCAGGTGCTCACAGGCCTCTCTGCTGCTGCTCTGACATTAGTCAATGTCTTTGTCTAAGAAACCGGACAGCACGACTTGATGCTCTGTGTTCTTATTTTACTATCATTTCCAAAATTTTACACTAATAGTTTTATTGGTAATTAAAAATTGAAAGAAGAATAAAGTAACCTGGAAACTCTAACCAGTGTTGCAACGTACCTATAAAAGAAACAAGGGGCCACCCAGACATGGGTGGTGGGGTGACCCTAACACGGATGGGGCCATCTCATTCCAAGCTGTGACTCCCAGTGCAGGTGTCAGAGCAGAAATGGGACAGAGCGCTACCCCTGAACACAACCTTCTTGGAGACTCTGAGGGGTACGAGTCCCCTTCTTAGGTGGGGATTGCTCCTTTGTGCACCTTACTGTCTTTTGCCCTTGAAGTGTGTTTCAACAGCGCCTTGGATGACAGAGAGGCAATGGGTGTACGGCTGGGACAGATGTCCTGGGAGAGGAGTTGGGTGTTATGTGTGGCGGGGGACACCCCTCCCATTCTCCTGCCTCACCATACACCACGAGGGGCAGATTCTGGAAACAGTCCCTGGTACCAGGCGTACCTCACTCCAGAGACTACCAGCAGAAGTATCCGAAGGGATACTCAAGGTTCACGTGCTCACACTTCCTGCAAGTCAGATGTTATTCTCTGTGCGTCTGATTTTCTTCCTCCACGAAGTCATGAGTAGCATGGGAATGTGGGGGATGGGAACACCAACCTAAGTGAGCTGCCTCAAGGGGGCTACGGATCCCTGAGCTAGCCCTGATTTTAGAAACACAGACTGTTAGACTGTTCTGTCAGAAACTTGACTTCTGAAGTGACAGAACAGGCAGGAATGAATGGGTTACTATTGCTTCTATTCTCACTGCCAGGAAACCCAATGACACCATTTTAAAGTCTTTGTTGGAGGGACTGAGAAGGAGAGAGCCAGAATATAAAGCAAATAAGCTACAGGATGGAAAAGTTTGAGAAGCAAGCGGTTAAGTTTGTTTTATTTATGTCTGTTTAAAAAGTACAGGAGGATAGCATTACTTGAGGTCTTTCAGCTCTCAGGGTAAGAGAGCTTCCCTATGTCACACCTCCCTCAAGGGACAGTACACAGTGTAGAGACAATGGGGGTCTGCTCCACAAATGCTCAACTATTTAATAAACAAACAACAGTGAAAAGGATCCTAAAATACACCTTTATCAGAAGGGACAATCCTAAATAAGGAGTTTTGAGAGAGTGTCAATGATGTAAATATACATGAGCTGGTAGGTAAAATGAAGACTGGAGAGGTCAAGCTGCCCATATAAAACCTGGAATAGAATCCACAGCCCATAATCGTGGTGTTCTTTCGACTAAACTCTCCTTTCAGGGAGCTCATGGGCCTTAAAGGCCAGGGAGCACTTCAGAGAGTTTAGGCTCCAGAAGTCTTTCTAGAAGGTGAATATGAAGCCACAGAATACAAATGAAGAGGAAGGACAAAGCCTGAAGAATTAAGATGGGCACAAGGAGAGGATGGGAAGAGAGCAAGCAGTGGAGAGGCAGGAGAAGGCAAAAAAAGAAGCGATTTAACATTGTGTGGTCGCGAATCTATAGTGGGTGCCACTGATTAGAAACGGTCATTAGACAAAGCTTCTCCATTTCATCTGAGGCTGTAGCTTATTTCCTCCAAGCATCCTGCCAGGACACTTTCAATCCAAATTCAAAGGGAAGAAGGCCAACAACTGAGTCACCATTACCATTTCCTGCAGCACCTGGGTTTTCCTTGGAGGTTTCCCATCCAAACTCGAATTGTCTGACCTTACTTCGCTTATCAGGCCATGGTCCAAAGCAGCAAAAACAAACAAACAAACAAACAAACAAAAAACCCCAAAAAACAAAACAAACCAAAAAACACAGGACGCACACACACAGACACACAGCTAGGAGACATCAGAGATGAAAAATGCCTCCTCTTTAGTGGTAAATTCTATCTTGATATAAAACCTCAAGACAGGAGAAAAAGCATCAGGCAGGTCGGTGCGACACACCAAAAGACACTTACAAACACACACACACACACCTTCAGTCAACACTCACTCATCCTTGAGGAAGAAGGGGAGATGGCAAGGTGTGGCCCTGTGCTCACAGGTCAGCCAGGCTCCTTTCCAACCTTCTGTACTGCCTATAAAAACCTCTTTCCACAAGGACTATGGGGGTGGCTTCACTTTGCCATCAAACCACCTTACAATGAAACCCACCTAATCTGTAAAAATATCCTGGTCAAGTCTGAGATTTCACCAATCTGTACATAAGAACTGTTCACAAGGATCCCCAGAACAATAGATCGTTGTCTTCGCTAACAAGGAGCTCCAGCTTTCAGATGCAATCCAGATGGGAAAACAGGCTTCTGCAGGAAGCGATGAAGGGCCCCCTTTTTCACATCAAAATTTCATCGTGCGAGTTTTGTCCATTTTCGTTCTAGATTTGGTGAAAATACTTTTTCCACACTCGACAAGTCACTTTTTGCCTAAGCCTGTATTCTGAATCCTTAAACCCTCCCTGAATTTAAGTCACAAAGACTATTAACTTACATGTCTCCCCCACCAATTCCACCACTTCCTATTCTTAAATCCTTCAGCTGTTTGTTCAGTCACCAACAGAATAGAGCAAGAGTAAATGAATGAACAGAACTAACAACTACAGGGATAATAAGCACAGTCCCTTTTTAGAAACAAAAGGCTTCTTTCTGCATCCAGTATTTCCTGCCTAAGATTGTGTGGGTGGTGTTCGCAAGGCCAGAAATGCATAGGGTAACCGTTCAGCACAGAGCGGCCTTGAGAATAAGGAAACTTCACCACGGATACCACCCTACGGCCTCTGGTGACAGAAACAGCAAGGAGGTCGCCTGTCACAGGATGGTCTAGTCCACAGGGTGATCACACATGCCCCTGGTAGAGGGAGACCTCCAGGCATGGCTCCAACTGTCCCACAGAGAACACCCAATGGTGCAACATCAACGTACATCCATGGCTTCAGAAAGGAGAAACCGGTTATGCTTCCTAAGCCACAGTGTGGGTTACCTTATCAAAACCATCTCTGCAGAATGGCCCGAAGCAGTCAAGATAAGAGAGCAGTCTATTCCTAATACTAATTGATGGCTGGCTAGGCACTAGGGACTCCATAAGAGATAAGACCCTGTCTTTTCTTTCAGTAGCAATTCTTGCAAATAAGGCAAGTAAATACATTTAATGCAATCTAATACAATTCATGATGCTTCTTTAGTCTGTCCTCCTTTTCCACAGTCCATACTCAGGTTTAAATTTTTCTCTATTTACGTTCTTTTCTTCCCCCATGTGTTTAGCACATCTTAAAAAAGAATAAAATGGTATTTGGTCAGCAATTTTATTTTTGCAATGGTGGTTTAGATGGATGGATATGAAAATATGCTTACCTCATCCCATTCTAAAAGGTAGTTGGTGATTTTTGAACCATTGTCAATTGGTGCCTGAAAAGAAGAAAAACAGTAAAGTGAGATGAGAGAAAGGTGTCCACAGACAACACTTAGGAGCTGTCCACTTGATTCAAATACAGTCTCTGTGCTAGTCTTGTGCACTCCCCTAAGAGGGATAACCCGGGTGGCTCCTGAGTTTCCTTGGGAAACATTATCACAAATGAATTTCAATACAATTCAACTGCAGAGAAAGCCCCCACCAATAATAAATCGTGTCCCACACAAAGAGCCAAACCTGCTTTCCCCGCCACCTCTACCTTTACACCCACAGGGGGCCCTACTTCCTCTGGGGATCAAACTTTCAAGAAGCACTTTAGGAAGAGAAGGATTAAAAAGGAAGCTGAGAAACTCAGATGTTGCTTGGAGTCTGGTGGGTAAATCTGACCCAGCTAGGTTCAGGGTCAAGAGTCTGTATTTTTGTAACTTCCTCCCTACAGTTTTTTTTTTTTCTTCTTTTAAGTGCTTAAGATTAGAGAGCCTTCTGTGCCACTGAGATTTCCCTTTAAAAAAAAATGAGGAAAAATGATGAGATCCCCAGAGAGATTACCAAGAGCAATTAGCCCTTCACATGTTAGCAAAAAGAAGTTTCATCATTTGCTGTCCTTTTAAAAGCATGCTGAGATCCTCTGCACTGAGAAATGGGTGTGGACAATGGGAAGGGAAGCGGAGAACTTAGAAGAGTGCTTTGCCTGCCAGAAGGGGGTGCTGCGGGGAGCAGGCAACAAGAAGGAAGAGCAGACCACTCTCCCATTGCACAGATGTGTCTGGGCCTGGCCCCTTCCCCAAGAAAGAGCATGAGCTACACAAATGGCACTGTCCTGTCCCTAGTAAAGGGTGGCCGGGTCACAGGGGCTACACTAAAAGCCCGGCTGGGCTGTCATGTGTGGTCTTTTGTTAGTCCCTTAATATCATTGTTTAATACCTTGTTCCAAGAATAAATGGACGTGACAAGTAATTGGGAGAATATGTATCAATCACCTCCTCAACTACCGGGTACTGAAAAAGCACTCAGTAAACAATAGCTGTTGTTTCATTTTTTGCTAATAATAAAACAGCAACAAGGGCTCAGTAAATATTAGTTAAATTTATAAAGAGACTGTTCTCCCTCCTTTCCTTCCTTCCTCCTCTTTTCATCTTCTGAGTCAGATAATCTCTGAGTCTCAAACCCAGATATCACGGGAATGCTGTATATTCTACTGAATCGTAATTTCAGGCTTTTGTGGGCTCAATTTGGTAGACAGGAATACATTTGAAGTTCTTAGTAACAGACACAGTCAAAGTTTTAGATGAGAACACATTTCTAAGATAAGAACTACATTCATGATATTTACAAATTTTGCTAGAGAAACGGTTCTTTCAGTAGTTTCTTCAATGATATATATCCTGCCCAGCCACTGAGTTCTCAATTCCTTGAGGTGGGAACACCGACTTTGGTTTTTGTGTTGCCCGATATCCTACTGCCGACTGATAAGAAGTTAGATCTTGAACTCTCTTAATATAAATCTCTGATTTATAATTAAAGTAAATCAAGGGAGAAAGAAAATGTGAAATATTTTCCTAATAAGTAAACTTTTTCTTGAAGATGCTGGTCCGCCAAAGACCTGAATTTCATCCAGGTTTTAAGTAGAGTATGGATCAGTGATTCCCAACTTTATGTTTTTAAGACCCCGGGGTCCCTCTGGTAATCTTAAGATTTCCTATATTTTTCCAAACAAAATGAANAACCGCGAGATCATGACCTAAGCGAAAGTCGGACGCTTAACCGACTAAGCCACCCAGGCGCCCCAAAACAAAATGAATTTTAATTCTTCCCTCTAAAAAAGATATGCTTATGTATGTGTATGTGCAAATAGAGAACATGTTTTAAAATGTCTATTTCTAAGGACTGAAACAATGATGACCGGTTAGTTGAGTGTTACGACTCGGAAAAGGTAGGGAATCACTGACCTGGATTATCCCTGGAAGCCAGGAAGGAAAATAAAATAGTTCAGATTCTAAGCCAGTCTAAGCTTTTGCTTTGCCAAGTAACATACTCCATGCTGGCCGGTGCCTATGAGAACATAGCTCACACGAGAGGAGTCTCCAGAAGCCCGTGCTTTATTGCTAACCACTATTCTCAATGGCTTTTATGGATGCCCTGGATAGATTCAACCTCCTGGTCTACAAACCAAAGGACAAAATGTATCTTTACCAATAACAGACTTCCCTAAACATCTTATTTCTTTTATATATTAGCATATTCCCCAAACACCACAAATCTTTATCTCTACCTCTAAAAACATCACATCTTAAGCTGGATTTTAAAATATAAACAGAGTGGGGTGCCTGGGTGGCTCAGTCGGTTAAGTGTCCGACTTTGGCTTAGATCGTCATCTCACGGTTTGTGAGTGCTAGCTTCTCATTGGGCTCTCTACTGTCAGCACAGAGCCTGCTTTGGATCCTCTGTCCCTCTTTCTCTCTGTCCTTTCTGCTCCTCAAATATAAACATTTAAAGAACATATAAACACAGAGAAATAATTACTATGGATATTGATAACAGAATCTACTGTTTTCTTGCAAACACATAACTGTGACTAATAAGCTAATGATACACTTTAAGGACTTCTCTTTGGCAGGAGCGATTTGTAGCCAATAAACTGTATTTTATGGAAACCACTATATAATTTAGACTTAAAAAAATAATTGATAATCCTGATAGATCTAAGGCCTAATTAGTAAAACTGAGTAAGTCTTAATGTAGTTACGAACACTAAACAATCTAGACCATTTTAAATATCCAACATTTCAGAGTCACCACTGATAGAAGCCAATGGAGCCAAAAACTTAACTTTTCTCTAAATCTTTCTTTATGAAAACTTCTAACTAAAATCCTCAAATGTTTCTTGAAATGAAGTAAACCATGAGAAAGTGATGAAATTCAGGAGTGCCTGGGTGGCTCAGGTCATTCTCACGGTTTGTGGGATCAAGCTTTGCATTGGGCTCAGAGTTTGCTTGAGATTCTCTCTCCATTTCTCTCTGCCCCTCCCCCACTCTCTTGTTTCCAAAATAAATAAACTTAAAAAAGTGATGAAATTCAGTTATCTTTTAAGTACTGATATCACCTATAAGGTATTGGTCCTGATCCTAAGAGACTTATCCCTGCAAAGAAAGCTAAAATTTCTTTAAGTTTATTTATTTATTTTTTGAGAGAGAGAGAGGGAGAGAGAGACAGACAGACAGACAGAGAAAGAGAGAATATTCCAAGCAGTCTCTGTACTAGCAGTGTAGGGGCTGACGTGAGGCTCAAACTCACGAACTGTGAGATCATGACCTAAGCCAAAAGCAAGAGTTAGGTGCCTAAATGACCGAGGCACCCAGGTGCCCTGAGAGCTCAAACTTTTTTTACAGTTCAATTTCCCACCGCTCTGCTCAATTTTTATAGACATACCAACTTTTGATATCATAATAATTTGTTTTACATAGTTACCATGTAGGAAATCTAACACCATCACAAAACTCGAATAATGCTAAATAAAATGTTTCCAATGGCTAGATTTCACATTGTTCCCGACACTTTGAGCTACCCACCTTCCATTGCAAGGTTAGTGAACTTTTGCTCCTGTGTGCCAGCTTAGGTGGGAAGGGACATTCAGGTGCGCAGCTGTGGGTGGTGAAGCTAACTGGCTCGGAGCAGGATCCCTTTACGGAATTGTACATGGCATATACCCTGAAAACAAACAGACAAATAGTCAGTGGCAGTGGCCCGTCACAGATGACCAGGGTTTTTATCTGCGCTTTGCCCCAGGCCTTTTTATATAGCGAAATGGAATCTAGGTAGTGCATACCATGACTCTCTTTCTTATCTACTGGTTGTCCTGACCGAACTATGGCCACCATCTCCAGGGGATAATCATCCCAGCAGGGTATGTGCCTCAACTCACTCTCTCCTTCCATTAATTGTCGGAACCCTCAGCCCCAATCAAGATAGGCTGGGTCTACAGACTGGGAAAGAATATGCTGCCTAAGAAAACATCCTTATCCCCAAAGTGATCTTCAAATATCCATTTTAAACCCATCAACCGTTCTTCAGTTGACTTTGTCTGGAAGAAGACTGAAAGGAGAGTTAAGGGTTGGCTGAAAAGGGACAAGAAGTAGTGATAAGAGTCCACAAACTGGAGAAGAAGTATAAACAACAGAGTAGAATAGATAACATCTTTAAACTGTTTATAACACTGCAGATATTTAGGAGAAATATAGATGGTCCACACACAGAAACGTGCTTGTTACTGCCTAGTGCATCTCTAACTCAACAAAAACAATGTTCAGGTACAGTTTATCCATGTGAACATTTCACTTTTGCACCTGGCGCCGAGATTAAAGATGTGTACTCTGCACATTAAAATGCCTGGCTCGACACCGAACATATGGGTCTGATTTCTCCAGAGAAGCTATGAAGAAAAAAGCACATAATGTGCTATTATAAAACTATACTTCTTTCAAATAGCCTAAAATAGAGCTATGTTGATTTTTATCATCTTCCTTTTTATTTTTCCATTTTTTAAAATATTCGGCATTAAAAAAAATCCCAACTTGAAAACCTACGCTTTTTAAAAGACAACAAAGAAACTTTTGCTGCCTAAAAAGATGCAAGGATTGAAGCTATTCAGAGCTGGCAAATACCGCAAGCCCTTAATTTGTGAGGTCCCATTAAAGACAGAAGAAAACTCAGAATCCAGAGGGGAAGTAAACTTCCCGGAGCTCCAAGGCTAGAGAGTTACCTCAACTGAATGCAGCCATGTAAATCTAACTGCTGTTCTCTACTGCCTACTGTCCCTACTCATCCTGCAATTATGCTTCCCTGAGCACCCACACTTTACCTCCCCTCACTCTACTCAATGAACATAAACAACAGCTAAAGATAACGACGGTATGGAAAACAGGACCTAATTAGGTGTGTGATTTGCAAAGTCCCTTCTCCTCAAGGTGTATCACAAAGAATTTACAGAGGTCATGCAAGTTAAAAGTACTAATGCCTATCAGCCACCCGAAAAGGTTAGGTACAGATTACTGGATATTCGACTTGTCTTAGGGGAGGACACCACAACATCCGATTCAAACAAATACACTTCCTAGGATGCTCTTCACCCAACTTGATGAAAACACATGTTCCCTTTCGCGTTCCCTGGATGTAGGAACATGATAATATAAAAGGAAATGGTAGATTTAGCAAGATCATTTCCATGTATTAGGAAAGGCTCACTAGGAGTAAATTACTTAACATGAATCACAGAATATTCCAGACATGGGCAGGATTCCTGCCTAAACCTTAATAGATCAGTTGGATTCTCCAGCTGGTGGCTTATGGGTTACATCTGGCCCAAGCTGTGTGTGGGAGAGAGGGAAAAAACAGAGTAAGTTAAAATATCTCCGCCACCTATGCACGAACGGAAGGACATGGCCAATGGTCAGTAGAAAAAGAGACAAGCAGATGTTATACATTCCTAATGAAAGATAATGTCACAATCTACAAAATCCTTGCCAGAAAAAGTGAATCTGTGTCTGATTAAGCATCTTTACCATTATATAGGAAACACAGAGAGAATATATTAAGTAAAACTACAGGGTTGCAATCAGCCTAATTCACACTGCAGAAAATTCTATAGGACAAAAAAGTTATTCCAATTCATAAACTGCAAGAGGACAAAAAAGAAAGGGAGGTGAAACCTAGAGATTAAAAGAAATTTATGAGACACCAACCAAACAGAAGAGTCAGGCCATGTCTGTATTTCAATTACAACAAAGTGAAGAAACAAAACCTTCATTTTTAGGACAGTTGAGGAAATGGAAACAGTCCCTGAATTTTAAAGACGTTAAGAAATGTCATCATTTTTGCTTATTTTGGATGGGCATGTGATGATGGTAATGTGGTTCATAGATGAAACATGATGGTGTCTGGACTGTACTTCAATATCGCTGAGGGGGCTGGAGGAAGAGGGAGGGGCAGCAAGGAAGGAAGAAGCTGGGTGATGAGTATAAGCAAATCCATCAAATACTGTCCACTTAAAAAAATTTTTTTTAATGTTTATTTTTGAGAGAGAGGGAGAGAGACACAGTGAGAGTGGGGGAGGGGCACAGAGAGAGGGAGACACAGAATCTGAAGCAGGTTCCAGGCTCTGAGCTGTCAGCACAGAGCCCGACCTGGGGCTCAAACCCACGAACTGTGAGATCATGACCTGAGCTGAAGTTGGACGCTTAACTGACTGAGCCACCCAGGCGCCCCAATTACTCTCCACTTTTGACTTTATCTGAAATTTTCTGAAATGGAAGGTTAAAGGTTAAGCCAACACTTACAAAAACTTCTGGAGATCTCTCATTTAGAAAAACGAATCTCTGGTTTCTCTTAAAAATTAGAAGTTCCAGCAACACAGCCGCATACCTGCCTGGTAGTACTCAGATAAAAGTGAGAACAGTCCCCCTTCAGACAGGGCAGGTGTTACCCAGTTCAGAATCCTCCCGTTTCCTACTGTCCCCCTGGCAGTAAGTTTGTTTCTCAGCTGCCTTTTACCCAGCTCTTCCCCCACTTAGCTTCCTAGTAGGTTTCACTTTATAATCACTGGGCATTTGCTTATTCAGACGATACTCAGGTAGACTGGGTACTAAATGTTCACAAAAACAGCATCAAAAATCTAGGTGGAGAATAGAGCAGAGGAAATGAGGCAGGAACAGGGCCTATGAAGGATCTGGCAGACTGCAGTTAGTTATCTGGGGGAGATCTGGACTCTGTCAAGTTCATTCTTTAATGAGATTCTTGGGAGTCATGAATCCATACTTAGCAGTCTAGAGAAACAGGAGTGACACAGGCTCCTAGTAGGCAGGTTGGGAGGATGACCATTGCTGGGAGGAACAGAAGATCCTGGGGGCAAAAGTAAAAATTTGAGGACGTTGGAGATACGACGCTGTCTGGGCCAGAAGGAATTACTTGTCTGGTAGTCTTTCAACCGAAAGAATGTTACAGTTGAAATTAGGGATCAGTGCTCCCCACTCATAAAACTCTGTCCACAAAGGAAACAAGATCCATTTTATACGGCATGTAAATGTGCCATATACAGTATGTAAAATTTGACATAATATCTAAGTATCCCATGATTTTATCGGTTAAAGTTGTTCAGTAAATAGACAGCAACTAATCGTCATAACCACCAGCTCTGTTTTTACCAGTAACTTTTACAGAAAAGTCTCTGGAGATGGTGTTTTATTTTCAAGAATGTTGCAATAATGTTTTTCATACGATGGCAATGTGTCTTCTCTAAATACCATCACACGATATGAAGATCAGAGGAGTAGGAATAGTTTCTTAGGTTAAATAAATCAGCAAACAGTTCAGTTCCTTTTGCATTTATCACAGCGAAGAAGGATATATTTTTCTAATGATATGATTAATCTGCTGTTACGTTTTCACATTTGTTTCAGCTTAAATACTGACTAAATGCTTATGAAACAGGTGCTCCAAGAATTTCAGAAATTTGCCTCCAATTTCCTCCAGCACATCTGTAACATAGTAGGAGCCAGTGTTAGTCAATAACACCTATTTCATAATTCTGTACTGAGATGGTCAACCATATTTTTGGAAATGTTTCATCGCATAATTTTTCTGAGAAATGTTATTACATGATATCATTTCTGGACAACTTCTTTGCTAAACTGTTAATGCCAATGACTGGAAAACTGCTTCAAATTTCATGAAATTGCTGTCCGTTCTTTCACTCAAATTCCTGATCATTCTATTACTGATGAAAATATAAATTCTTGACTCCCAAATAAAATGGTTATTTCAATGCCAGTACTAATTCTAATTCTATAACTACCGATTAAAATACCAAGTAGGTATTTTTGCATATGTATAAATATTCATATAGCTAAATGAATATAAATGTTTCTGTATAAGTTTATAGACTTACATATAAATATTACAAAACAGTTATTCAAGTATGTATGATGTATGTATGTAAGTACTGAATTTTTCTCATTTCTCCCTCTTCTTCAACACACAACCATACACACACACAATCCCTCTCTCTGTCTCTCTCACACACACAAACAAGATTTTGTATTGGTGGCTTTATACAATAAATAGTATAATGGTCCATATGGAAGCACTAAATAAATATACTTTGGTAATTACAAATTGATTCCCTTTAAACTTTCAATCAACATTAAAATGAAAAAAAAAAAGCAATTTGTGCTAGCACTTGGTAACAAATATAAAACTGATGACTTTGATAAGAGTCTAACCCAAGACCCTACACCTCAATTTTTCAAATCAACGTAATGGAGGAGTATTACTTGCTTCAATCTTCAGGAGAAAAAAAAAATTGTTGAATAGTCACTTGTGTAGAAATGAAACACAAAAATTCAAAGCAAAAGAGAAGAAAAGGATTTTAAACCTAAAATGTCTCAGTATACGATTTTCTATGTGGAATTTGGCTTAAGTGGCATGTCAAGTGCCAGTCTGATCAGCCACAGCCATGTGACGTGTAGCACTGTCTCAAGGATGCCACTCTCGTCTCTTAGTAAAGGACTCCCAGTCGCAGTGGGGTGGAGGCAAGAAGTCACGAGCTGGCTTGCCCAGGAATTGATGCTAAGCACCAGACATACAAGGACAGCATCCACGACTGAGACACTGCTCTTAAGAAAAGGTCTGTGTATCTGATGGGTGATGTCAAACAGTACTCACTAACATTAGGGAGAAAATGGGAAGAAGCACTGAAAAAAGATAGGGAACCAACAGAATGAAGGGGATAGAATCAGAGTCACAAAATCAAAGGCAGCAAGAAATGGTAGGAACGGAAGCCACAGATGGGACTTTAGCGTATGATCTGAGAAAGAAACCTTTCACTGTACTGAAGCGTGATTTGAACGGAGACTTCTGCAGGCCTTCATCAAAGTGTGCAATATTAAGAACTGGAAGAAGGTAACCTGGTTGGAGATGCTGAAAGAAATGTCTCATTGTTTCCATCCTTGGCTTTCCAGACTCCCACCAGGGAGACACTTTCTAAATTGGTAATGCATGAATAAATAAAAATGGCAATGACTATAATTGTTCGTTTTGCGGTTGTACAGTAATGGAATTCTTTCACAGCTTCTATTATGGAAACGACTGAGAAAATGAATTCCACACAGCCTTCTGAGGTCTTATAGGTGACTGTTAAATTTCACATTATGTTTGAGGCTACTGTGTTTGATAGAAGCTGACATTCCTGGAACTAAGACTTTGAGAACATTAACTCAACTGCATCAGAAACAGAGATTTTGCTCCCCTTTTGTCAGTGCCAAGTATTGTATATATTTATCCCAATAAAACAGTAAGTGATATGGTCAAACTATACACAGGTTCAAAGGACCTGCATCATGTAGTCGTTTTTATTATCAGAGTGTGGAAATACAGCAGCGACTTTGGACAAACAAAAACAAGATAAACAAAAACATTTATACATTTCCCAGATTTATGATAGGTTTGTGTACACTTTGTTTGTTCTCACACCATCTTCCTGAAGCTGGTATCATTATTATTCTCATTTTATAAGAAACAAGAAAGCAAGGCCATTTAAGATTAGATGGCTTGCCTAAGCACACCCCCTCAGCAAGTGACTGAGCCATTAACTCCAATTCCAAGCTGTGTCCACTACGTGTCATGCTGCCTCACCAAAGCTATTCCAGGCAGAGGAAGCTAATCTAAGCAGGCACTGGAAGGATTTTGATTCTTCTCTAGCTTGAAAAATGAAAGACTGTATGAAGCAAGAGATTGAATGATCTATATGAACTGTGGGCCAGATAGGAAAAAAAGTAAAATCTGGACTGTAGACATTTTTATTAGGAGGGATTATTATTATTATTTTTTTTTAAACACTAAACGAGCTTACTCTGGAAGAGAGGGAGGATTTTCTATCTCCCTGGCAAGCAGAGAAAGAGACCAAATGATGGTGGTGCCTTAGGCTGTTGTGTTGTGTCCCATGTGGCATGCATGTCACAAGGGGCCCCAATGTGTCAGGACAAAGTCTAGATCCAAAGCCTCATGTTCCTATTCCTCTCAGGGAGTTCATTAATTATTCCTTTGTATCTGCCCAGAAGTTCAAGATGTTCCTAAGACATGGCAGTGAAAGAAACGATGAACCAATCTTGTCAGAATTCACCCAATATAAGACGAGTTAGAAAGAAAGGAAAGCTAGCTACAGACAGGATGGCAAATATAAAAGGCAAACTCCATAAGACATTTAAGTGTCTTTAAAAAGACACTGTTGGCTCGTGAATGAGCAAAAAATTAATAAAGTAAACCTTTATAAAGCAGTAACAATAAACTGTTAAAAGATGGAGAGAAAAGGAAACATATGTTAACGACGACTAACGGAGAACATTTACATGGCTCCCTATACGGTGTTACATGTTCTGGCTTGCTGTTAAACCAACCTTTTGAAGGAGTAAAGTATTTCTTTTATCATCTCAGTTTCACAAAGTACACAAATCTTTTTGTTTGTATAGACTGTGAAAAGTTCAATATGTTTGGGTTGAAGCTAATTGATTCAAAACCCAAATGTTTTGATTTAAACTGGAAGAGATAGGGGCGCCTGGGTGGCTCAGTCAGTTAAGCGTCCGACTTCGGCTCAGGTCATGATCACACGGTTCGTGGGTCTCAGCCCCGCATAAGGCTCTGTGCTGACAGCTAGCTCAGAACCTGGAGCCTGTTTGGGATTCTGTGTCTCCCTCTCTCTCTGACCCTCCCTGTTCACGCTGTCTCTCTCTCTGTCAGAAATAAATAAAACATTAAAAAAACAACAACAACAAGAGATAGTTGCAACTGAGTTCTTCTAAACAACATAACAACCAGGCGATAAGCAATTTAAAACTGAATATATATATATTTTAAATATTTTTATTTATTTCTAGGAGAGAGAGAGAGAGACAGTGTGAGCAGGGGAGGGTCAGAGAGAGAGGGAGACACAGACTCTGAAATAGGGTCCAGGCTCCGATCTGGCAGTCAGCACAGAGCCCGACACAGGGCTCGAACCCACGAACCGCGAGATCATGACCTAAGCGAAAGTCGGACGCTTAACTGACTAAGCCACCCAGGCGCCCCAATTTAAAACTGAATATAGAACGTCATGCTTTTATGTACTGCTTTAAACTTAGTTTAAACATTATGGGGCTTATAAAGTATTATAATTTGAACACACCCCTATTCTCCTACCTTTGTTATAGAAGGAATTGTGGCCTCCATTCTATGTGACTAAGCATAGTTAAGACAGTTAATTCACAGCAGAACCAGACTAGAACTCAAGCCTCCTCATAATTAATGTATGCTCCTCCTATTAGGCTATGTTCCTTCTACTCCATTACAAAGGACCCTTTGGAAAGTATAATAAAGAATGTGTGCTTGATGTTGCAATGGTATTACACAATTCTGATATACACATATGTAACTGAAGAATGGAGAGAGAAACCACTGTTAGATATTCGTTTAGATGAAATGACCATTTCTGGTCAACTTATAAATTAAAAAAATTTGTAAGTCAAAACTTAAATTTAAAAAAGTGTTATGGGCCACATCAGAAACCTTTTTTGCAAATGGATATGTGAATGTATCTTTAAATAATTAGATGAGCTCTGTACAAGTTTAGGTAATATTTTCCTCTTCACAAGTCTGCAGTTGGCTGTGCTTCTTCCTAAGATCAGTTATAGCCCTGCCTTCCAGAGTGCTCACAGCAGAGATTCCAGAAAAATCGCAGTACAGATTTCAGATTATATGGATTCACTGTTTTGCCACATTGGGTTAATTCTTAACAGGGATAATTAGATACATACATTACTTGTCTTTTTTCAAAACCTACTGCCTTTTAAGTTCCAAGTGTATTCCTGCAACATGGCAGAACTTAGTCCCTTGTGCTGAACATAACAGCTTATATGTACGGGCTATAACAAACAACTGATGTGCCCATGACAAAAAATGCTCTTGTTTTATAGAACAGAAATATTATATAGTAAACCATACAGTCCAAAAGATCTTAGAAGACTATATAAAATTTATCTTTAAAATAGTGTTTAAAATTCGACTCAGTGTATCATCTAATTTTCTATTACCACAAGCACTTCTGTATAATCATGACATTCTCAAGGGCAGAACACTAATGAATGGCCAATGAGCCAGGGAAGAGCAACTTTTGGTTAGGCAAGTGCTGTTAACCATAAACTTTTTAAAAGGAGCGCATGATGTATTTTAGCAATTTGAATTCCCAACACAGGTCAGCTCTCATATGCTAACTCACCTCACATGATAATCAGTTGCTGGTCTGAGATCTTTCAGGTTACATTCTAATTCTTCTCCACTGCAAAGAAAAACCATTGATTAGTCAATGATACCAGTTTCAACGGTCAGACTGATGTTGGATTTGGGTCTCATCATCATGTACCAGCAATGATTCAAGAACTCTTATGTCTGATTCCACCATAAACCAGAAAAGAACTTGCCTATTTTGTATTATTACCCTTCTGAACTAGTAAATTAGATTCCTTTTATACATTTATTTTTTTTGTTTATTTCTTTTTTGAGAGGGAAAGAGAGAGAGCACGAGCAGGGAAGGTGCAGAGGGAAGAGAAAGGGAGAGAATCCCAAGCAGGCTCCACGCTGTTGGCACAGAGCTGGATGTGGACCTCGATCCCACAAACCATAAGATCATGACCTGAGCTGAAATCAAGAGTCGTACACTCAACCAATGAATGAGCCACCCAGGTGGCCCCAGATTCCTTTTAATGATACTATCCTAGATTGGGAAAATGGTGAGATTAACATACTAATAAAAGTTCTAAAAGGTCTTATCAGTTCTTCAAAGTAAATACATAAAAACAAATAAATAAGCAAGGAAATTAAACACAGAGATAAATCTTAAGTGTAAAATTTAAGAGTTGTCAACTGAAGGTACCTCGTAGACTCACCGTGGAAGGAACTTCAACTGCTTCAACTTCTCATCTCATGTGAAGAAATTTCCACGTCCTTCCTTCACATAACAATACTAATAGCTCTCTGATATATACACATACCAATCAATAGCTCTCTTACATAAATCAAAACCGGTTATATGATCAGAAGTTGCAAATGAAACTCAACTTAATCATGAGGCAACAGCCATGACAAAATAAGGAATGTTCCACTGAAAGTTTTTTAAAAGGTGAGGGAGTATTGGGGGTGGGGGAAATGACTGTATTCTTTAAAAACGTCAGTGTCCCAAAAGACAAATACTGTATTAGTGTTCCAAATTAAGGGTGAAAGACGTATGACCACGAACTGCAATATCTGACCCTGGACAGGATTCTGTCCTAGAGGGGAAGAAAAATGGTTTAAGACATTATTTAATCAACCGACAAACCTGGCATGTGGTCTGTGGACTAGATCAAAGTATGTTATCAATGTAAATTTATGAAGCTGGTAACTGCACTGTGGCTATGTAAGAAAATATACCAAAGAATCTTGCAGTAAAAGGCCATGATATGTACAACTAATGGGAAAAATTACAGATTGGGAGGAGAGAAAAATGGGAGAGAAACAGGAACCTTAATGGTAAACCAAATAGGAGAAAGAGCTACTAATGGGTGAATCTGGGTAAAGGGTCTACCCATATTCCTTGATCCCTTTATTTTTGCAACATTTTATAAGTTTGAAATTATTTCAAATAAAAATACTTTTTCAAAGTTGCCAGTCGGAGGCCAATGTCCACACCCTGCCTACAGTTCTGATGTTTGACCTGCAGTGTATCTTTAAGGTGGTTTTGAATTTGCTGAATGAGTTTGGCGTCAGAAAAGCTTACATAAAACTCAGATTTTCAGTATTTCTTGGGAAAAAAAATTTCCAAAGCAACCAGCAATTCTAGGCCTGGATTGCCTTCCAGCAACAGGCTATTTTAGGGGAACGATGGCTGCTTTTTCAGAGGAAGGCAGGGGCGCTCCCGGGCACCTCCTGCCCAGTCTTCCTCTTTTTCTCACTTACGTTATCTGCGCAGCCCCTCCGGCCACGTGAGACTACCTCTTGTCACCAGCAGCCATCTGGCATGGATAGAATCTCATGGTTTCTTGGTGCAGCTTTGGCAAAGCATGCTCTTTATTTCTTTACCAATTTGGACTTCTCAAAATAGAATCAAAAGGTTGTGAGCTGGAGTGAGGAGTCAGGATTTTTTTCTAAGTACAGTGCGGAGTCGCTGCAGCTTCCTCGCCGGGGAGCGACCCAGTGTGACCCGGCTTCTGTGTGGAGGCGAGGTAGCCAGAGGAGAGGAGACACTGCAAGAGGCTGAGGAGAGCCCTACAGGAGCCCAGGGAGGGGACGACGGAGGCAGAGTGGGCACTGATGGGGGTGAGCGTGTCTAGTGGGCCTCCTTCCCTGTCTCTTACCCATCTTCTTAGTCCAGAAGAAGACAGGTCCTGGAGCAAGTTAAGAACTCACAACAGGGCTGGGGAGATGCCAGGCTGCTGGCACGGGTACAGCAGGGGAACAGGAGAGAGCGCCACTCTGGCCGAGGAAGAGGAGTGGTTTGTGTGACCACATTAGGCTGGGCTCCAGTGGTCATTCTGGGGGCCATGCAAAGGGCGGTCAGACAAGCAGTGGGAACAAGACTGATGCTCTGATTTCCTGCTCTGCCAATCTGGGTGGGGCCTAGCAATTACAAGAGAGAAGGCTTGACCCTCAAAAGTTTTAATCACATTTAGAACACAGCTATGACTCATTTAGATGGTTGCTATCTGGGAGTTCATAACACAGAAGGGACAATCCCCTACCCTGTGAGCTAAACTTATTTAAGAAAGCCTTGAAGGGGGCGCCTGGGTGGCTCAGTCGGTTAAGCATCCGACTTTGGCTCAGGTCATGATCTCATGGTTCGTGGGCTCGAGCCCCGCGTTGGGATCTGTGCTGACAGCTGGGAGCCTGGAGCCTGCCTTGGGTGCTGTGTCTCCCTCTCTCTCTGACCCTCCCCTGTTCATGCTGTCTCTCTCTCTCTGTCTCATTAAAAACATTTAAAAAATTAAAAAAAAAAAAAAAAGAAAAAAAGAAAGCCTTGGAGTGAAATGCTTTGAAGGAATCTTTATTACAGGCTAGAAAACTATTGTGGATGGTAAGGAATAGGATATAATGGAAGGAAACCATATTAGAGAATTTCAAAAAACACCACCAGAAAAATGGTTGGGCTCAAAAAAGAGATAATCATGTGCGTGACTGATGTATGTAAAATCTAAAAATCATACTCACTTTTTACCCTGATAGACGTTAATGGGAATTCTTCTTTAGTGCTATACTAACTCACATAACCAAATGAGATTTCAGCAACATCAAACAGCTCTACAAGTCATTTCTGATTGGTAAATACTCTGGACAAAGCTAACTCGTGACATTATAATTGTCACTAATTCTTAAAATGAACTATTTAAAGAAAAATTTGCAAAGCCTCTACATTTTTCCTGTTTCTTATTTTCCTTAACGACTCCAACTGCACAGCTTAGCAGCAGAGAAAAACACACGGAAATATATGCTACCTGTAAATTATCTTGTATTTTCCGTCTCGTCCTTTGTCGGATAAGGCCACCTCATAACTGTAGGGGAAAGAAATACCGCTGTGGGGTCCACTCGAAAGTCCAACAGGGGGGGTCCAGGACAAAACAACTGCTCTTGCCTGAATATTAGAAACCTGAGGAAGAAAAACACAGACAAAACTATTTAACCCCACTTCATATACATCAGACACTACTTCTTCCAGTAACATTTTTGTCATGATTAGGAGTGGCATAAAATTGGCTCAGTGTTAATGCAAGGTAAACAATTTTAATTACAACGAAAAACACATCGTATGTTGTACTTCCTTGTCAAAGTCCTGGTGTCCAAAATAGCTCCTGAAGCATCTGTCCTTATAATGTAATTCACATTTGATCCTCCAGAGAGTCAAGTCATCAGTCTTGTTTGGGAGGTTTTATTAAAGGTAAAAAGTTGAATGTGAGCCTTCAGTCACCTCCACGCTGGCCATCATGTTACGGGAAAGAAGCCATGTCGGCAGGCACTTTCCGGTTGCCTCTGAGCCTCCCAAGCCAGTTCTTTTCAAATCGTGCTCCCTGAAGGCCTCACTTTCCAGAAGAACCCAGTGATGGGGGAGTAGAGCCAGGGCTCAGGCTGAAATGTGCGTGGAGGTGATGTTTCACCTCTCTAAGCTCTGCTTTTTCGTTTTTGGTGTAGCCTGTATAAGACTTCATTTGAACAAAGGACTCTGACACCTTCAGACACCCCTACCTTCTTCCTTTACTCGGAACCAACTACACTGAGGCATGTTGCACACCGCTGTCCTCGGCAGGGCTGAGCTCCAGTGACCCCTGGCTGTTACCTGCTCACTAAGAGACCCTGGAGTGGGTTTCCTGACCTGCCATCCCAGGTGCCCACCCTAACTGGTGCTTCCGGGGGCACCTCTCTCCCGGATATACTATTTGTACTCCAATCTTTGTTTCATAGTCCATTTCTGGAGAAACCCAACCTAACACAGTCTAATTCTTTAAAATAAATCAACAGAACTTAGATATTCTAATTTTCTAAAGGTTATTTTGCGGTTCTCTGGATACTGTTCTAAATAATATCAAAAACAAGGCTTAATACAGCTGCTAAAGCTTCATGTTTCATGAAGACATTTTAGTGATAGGTTATTAGTCTATGGACAGAGATACATAAACTATTCAGTTTCCCCTTTTTTTCTTCCATTTCTATCTCTATCTGATCTATACAGAGTATTACAATTTAACACAAAATAATCTTAAAACATGAATAATATGGACGATGAATATACTGGATTTTCCTTTTCAGTCTGTCATTCATTTTTTTAAATGTTTTATCTATTTCTGAGAGACAGAGAGAGAGAGAGAGAGAGAGAGAGAGAGAAACAGCGTGAGCAGGGGATGGTCAGAGAGAGAGGAAGACACAAAATCCAAAGCAGGCTCCAGCCTCTGAGCTAGCTGTCAGCACAGAATCCAATGCAGGGCTCAAACCCATGAACCATGTAATCATGACCTGAGCTGAAGTAGGACACTTAACCGACTGAGCCACTGTGCCCACAGTCCATCATTCTTTCCAAGTTTAGCAGAGATGCCTCCGTATCATTTCTATTCCATACAGACAAAGCATGAGGATATATTTAACCAATTATTTAGTTAAATCCCTGCTCATCATTTAAACCTAGCCAGGCCTCACTATCCCCAAGTAACCTTGCCTGAAGCATTTCACCTATCATCACCCTTCTGTTCTACAGCAACTTGTCGTTATCTTTACCTCTGCAAATCAACTTTACGGCATTTGTCTACCTTTCCCACCGGACTGTGGGACTCCCTAAGGACAGGACCCAAGTCATATTCAACCGTTAGCAGTGGTTGCTTAGTAAATGTCTGTTGAATGAAAAATAAAAACCAAAGGGAGTAAGACCATCAGAGTGTCTGATACAGGTGACACAGGGGATGCAGACTGGCATCACACACCTCTTTACAAAATCTGGGGAGACACTGCTACAGAATCAAACATCATGCTTTGTGCTATGACTCTGGACTAGCACCTCCTCTTGCTCTACACCCCGACCCTACCGTGCTGTAAGACCTCATCAGGATGCCATTCCCTCTCATGCCCCTATAACTTAGCTTCTGCCTTTCCTACTTTCTAACATGGGATCTCTGCCTCAAAGAACACCAACTTGGTGAAGAGAGACGGATGCATGAGAGATGGTCTCATAGCAGACACATAGCAAAGAGAGACTCAGAGCAGCTAGAGAGCAATTCTGGAAAGGTTTCTGTACATTCCTGCCTAAACCCGTGCTCAGAATCAACCCCACTGTTTTCTTGGTGCTCTGGTCACATTCTGCTGGTACCTATGTTGGGCAATCATTTCATTATCCTGAGGCCCTACTTGGTTATTTGTGTGTTCATTCTCCTGCTTAGATTCTAAGGCAGTATCTCTACAGTGCATACAGTATAGCTACCGAATTCTTTGATACACCATTAATGAGTCACCTTGAGGTACTGGGTATTAGATTTTTTTTTCTAATGTTTATTTTTGAGAGAGAGAGACAAAGAGAGAGAGAGAGAGGGAGGGAAGGAGGGAGGGAGGGAGAGGGAGAGAGAGAATCTCAAGCAGGTTGCTCGTTGTCAGCACAGAGCCGGGGATGTAGGGCTCGATTTCAAGAACCATGAGATCATGACCTGAATGATATCAGGAGTTGAATGTTTAACCAGCTGAGCCACCTAGGCATCCCAATGATTTTCAGGTTAAAAAGAGATATTTTGCTATGAAGAGGTTAGTTTACAATTAAAAAGAGGGCTGCTTAGATACTGAAAAACACTCCACTGAGGTGATAAAAAGCTGGTGTGCACAATTCCAAGAACACAGTGTGTAGTAACACTGATTCTCTGAATGGTGGTGTGAAATAATACCACGTTTCAAAGTTGCTTGGCAAATGCTAGCACTTCAGATACAGAACAAGGATCCATAAATTCCTAGCCCTTTAAATTCTTTTTCCTCAGCTATTGAGAGTTTACTTTCTTCCTTTAGGACTTGGTTAAATTATCATTCAAATGATGTGCAACACCAGAAGCATCAACTAAAATAATGCTCCGTCTTTCTGTAGATTCCCTGAGCAAGTCTCAAGTGTATGTTTTCTAAGTTTATTTATTTTAAGGTGGGGGGTAGAGAGAGAGGAAGAGACAGAATCCCAAGCATGCTCAGCACTGTCAGTGAGGAGCCCGAAGTGGGGCTCAAACAAAAGTTGGACACTTAACTGACTCCCAGAGACAACGCAAGCAGGGGAGAGGGAGAGGGAGGGAGAGAGAGAGGGACAGAGGATTTGAAGTGGGCTCTGTGCTGACAGCAGAGAGCCCCATGTGGGGCTTTGAATTCATGAACTGTAAGATCATGACCTGAGCTAAAGTCAGACGCTTAACAGACTAAGCCACCAAAGCACCCCCTCTAGTTTCCATGAGCAAGCCTTAAGAAAGCAAACTGTCCTCTGAACCCAGATCTCTGTGCACATGCACTCTTCCAACACACCAGACTGTCAGAAGCACACTTTGAGAACTCTACATTGTTTGCAAAGGACAGCAGCCTTGGCTTCTGGGAATTCTTTCCTGGAGCTAAGCAGCCTGCCACCTAGAGTACTACCACTGTTCTGGAAACCATACCAGCCCCCCCCCCACCCCCCG